>NC_067130.1:22772852-22889466 GCF_021347895.1 Acanthochromis polyacanthus
ATTGGATGTGACTCACGTGACTCCGCGGCGCCAGACAAACAAGCAAGCAGGCACAGCTATATCATAAATCATAGTGATGGAAAGTAAAACTTTTAGCTTTTTAGCTTCTAACCACTATAAGAAAACAACTACCCGCGGCATTTAAAATTTAAAAATGCGCTCTGCTCTTGAAAGAGGTAGGGCACTTACATGCGCTGTTTTCTCTGCTCTCAGATAACAACACATGGACAAAATCAATCACTTTCATCTTGGACTCATCTGAAATGAGGACACTTTATCTTACTCTTTTATATAAGTAAATTTTGCTCTCACACCTGTCTGATCACCCAGCCACTGAGCAACATCTACCATAGTCTGCGCTGTGAGGCAAACATCGGTAAATGTCCCCTGATAAGCAAATGTTCAGCTTTTGAGGCGTTTCACCTCTAACAAGGTGGGACCAGGTGGGTGCTACAAACTTACAATGTGTATCACACTTTATTATCAAAGACAAGGGGGGGGGGGGGGGGGGTAAAAATTGTATTTGACATTACTCAAGTAAATGTGCAAAAAATATCTTAAAAATGTACTACTGCAAAAGTTAATCTGGAGTATCAGTATCAATATCGGCGATACTGGCCCTGTATTTACTTGGTATCAGATCGATACCAAATCTTGCAGTATCGCACACTTTGCTGGATAGCTTCCTCGCCTCACAGCTGGAAAATCCCATGGAAGTTGTCCTCCATGCAACAACGCACTTGAGGCACAGAGTTACGAATTGTGTACTCACTTGTAATAAGTATCAACATGGAAATGTCACCGACAAACAACACTGCTAACTCTACAGATCACAATAGTTCATCTGTCGCATTGCGTACTGGGAACACACACCTGCTCCCAGCATTATGTTGAGGTTCTGACACACCTCTCTTTGACCTCTCATACATCGAGATCAGCTGCAGTTTGATTTTGGGTGAGGTGAACCTATGGTCATTTTGACGAAGCCGATGGGCTCAGTTTAGCACAGCTGTGTTTTAAAATGCAGAAAGTTTTGGTTTACCTGGACTGGTTTAAACCTCTGCTGAGTGACAGAGTAAGCAGCGGCCCCTGCAGGCTGAGCTCTCCTGTCATGTTTCTGTCATTGCAGAAATGATAAGTGCACTGGCTGCCGTAAATGGTCTGCTTAAACGAGGTGCTGCTTAACTGTATAGAAGCTCAGAGAAGTGAGTAGACAGCTGTAGGAGGAGGCAGAGTAAGTGAGAGCTATTGATACATGTATTAAAAATATACAGTGCCTTGCGAAAGTATTCGGCCCCCTTGAACTTTTCAACCTTTCGCCACATTTCAGGCTTCAAACATAAAGACTTAAAATTTTAATTTTTTGTCAAGAATCAACAACAAGTGGGACACAATCGTGAAGTGGAACGAAATTTATTGGATATTTTAAACTTTTTTAACAAATAAAAAACTGAAAAGTGGGGCGTGCAATATTATTCGGCCCCTTTACTTTCAGTGCAGCAAACTCACTCCAGAAGTTCAGTGAGGATCTCTGAATGATCCAATGTTGTTCTAAATGACTGATGATGATAAATAGAATCCACCTGTGTGTAATCAAGTCTCCGTATAAATGCACCTGCTCTGTGATAGTCTCAGGGTTCTGTTTAAAGTGCAGAGAGCATCATGAAGACCAAGGAACACACCAGGCAGGTCCGAGATACTGTTGTGGAGAAGTTTAAAGCCGGATTTGGATACAAAAAGATTTCCCAAGCTTTAAACATCTCAAGGAGCACTGTGCAAGCAATCATATTGAAATGGAAGGAGTATCAGACCACTGCAAATCTACAAAGACCCGGCCGTCCCTCTAAACTTTCACCTCCAACAAGGAGAAGACTGATCAGAGATGCAGCCAAGAGGCCCATGATCACTCTGGATGAACTGCAGAGATCTACAGCTGAGGTGGGAGAGTCTGTCCATAGGACAACAATCAGTCGTACACTGCACAAATCTGGCCTTTATGGAAGAGTGGCAAGAAGAAAGCCATTTCTCAAAGATATCCATAAAAAGTCTCGTTTAAAGTTTGCCACAAGCCACCTGGGAGACACACCAAACATGTAGAAGAAGGTGCTCTGGTCAGATGAAACCAAAATGGAACTTTTTGGCCACAATGCAAAACGATATGTTTGGCGTAAAAGCAACACAGCTCATCACCCTGAACACACCATCCCCACTGTCAAACATGGTGGTGGCAGCCTCATGGTTTGGGCCTGCTTTTCTTCAGCAGGGACAGGGAAGATGGTTAAAATTGATGGGAAGATGAATGGAGCCAAATACAGGAGCATTCTGGAAGAAAACCTGTTGGAGTCTGCAAAAGATCTGAGAGTGGGACGGACATTTATCTTCCAACAGGACAATGATCCAAAACATAAAGCCAAATCTACAATGGAATGGTTCACAAATAAACGTATCCAGGTGTTAGAATGGCCAAGTCAAAGTCCAGACCTGAATCCAATGGAGAATCTGTGGGCAGAGCTGAAGACTGCTGTTCACAAACGCTCTCCATCCAACCTCACTGAGCTCGAGCTGTTTTGCAAGGAAGAATGGGCAAGAATTTCAGTCTCTCGATGTGCAAAACTGATAGAGACATACCCCAAGCGACTTGCAGCTGTAATTGCAGCAAAAGGTGGCGCTACAAAGTATTAATGCAAGGAGACCGAATAATATTGCACGCCCCACTTTTCAGGTTTTTATTTGTTAAAAAAGTTTAAAATATCCAATAAATTTCGTTCCACTTCACGATTGTGTCCCACTTGTTGTTGATTCTTGACAAAAAATTAAAATTTTAAGTCTTTATGTTTGAAGCCTGAAATGTGGCGAAAGGTTGAAAAGTTCAAGGGGGCCGAATACTTTCACAAGGCACTCTATATGATACGATACTGTCTACTATGAGGGGCCGTACAAGACTTAATTCATTCTCATCCTCTCATACTCGCATACATTCTCCTGTGACACACATACATTCTCCTCTCACACACATACATTCTCCTTTCACACACATATATTTTCCTTGCACACACATACATTCTTCTTTCACATACATATATTTTAATATTCACGCACACACACATTCTGCTTTCACATACATTTTCACTCATGCACACACATACATTCTCCTCTCACATGCATATATTGTCACACTTGCACGTACATACATTCTCCTTTCACATTCATACATTCTCCTAAATAAATAGACATATATGTATATGTACAAAGAAAATATATGCATGAAAGAGAAGAATGTATGTATGTAAGAGGAGAATGTAGGTGTGTGAGAGGAGAATGTATGTATGTGCGAGAGAGAATAGTGGAAAAGGAAGTAAGTATAGTGGAAAAGGAAGTCCATCGTTTTTTGCGCTGTGATTGGCTGAAAAGCTCAAGTGGGCGGTGATGTTCAGGTAACGGTTACCATTTCAGGTGGAGAGGAGTCCCAAGCGCTTCAGCAAGCCATTGGGGTTTTAAGAAACATTTTGTCATGGTTGATGCTACAGGTACGGACCCGTACCTGTAGCATCTGTACTAGAGGTACGGACCCGTACCCGTAGCGTCTGTACTGGAGGTACGGACCCGTTAAGGTCACTGAAGAGCTGGTGCCGGTTAACTATTTGCTGCACATTACAGGCAGTTTATATGAATGACTTTGACGGCGAACATTGTATAATTTAACCAAAAATACACCGTCTCCTCTCACACTTTAGACATTGCAGTTTTTACGCTTTTAGACGCCGTGTCTAAATTGTTTGAAGTCCAGTTCCTATTAATTAGTTTACTGCGTTCAGTGGTGGAAGCGGCTGACGAACTCCATTGCAAATGTTCCCATTTTCCCACGCTAATTTACAAGATAAAGTTAAGGATGTCGAATATGAAACAAACACTCGTGAATGGTGAGGAGCAGCTCTTTAATTCGGCATGAATTAAAAAAAACCACAAACTCGATTTACTGTGATATTGTGAGATTTGTTTGTGGTGATGTAAATTAGCCATTCAACAGAGTCCGCTAACATTAAAGTGACTGACGTGCAGTGTCTGTGTTGACAGACATAGAAAATACGTCAGGGTTTTGTTTAGGTTGTTAATATGTAATAGTCTGTCGCTACTTTTGAAGGTAAAAAAAATACTTTTCGTTTGCTGGCTGTTAGTTCTGCCATTTGTTTTGTTTGCTGTTTGTGCTTTATTAGAACAGGGTCACGTGAATAAAAAGTTTTGCTATTTTTAATAGTAGTGCTGATTTCAGCCCCCAAATCGCTGTCCGTGGAAAAAGTCAGATAATGATATTTATAAGAAATTATGCATGATAGAAAAGAGAACAGCAGATGACTGACATGACAGGCTCGGCACGCAGATTCACCTCGAATCACGGAAGCGCCTTCATCACTCGGATTACCAAGCCGGCTCATTAATATTCATGTACGTCGGATTACCAGCCAATCACAAAGCGCGTTCATCAGCCGACTCATTAATATTCATGTACGTCTCATTAATATTTATGGTAAAGTGCCGTATCCGTAGGCCACAGGCTACGGGTACGGGACAAGCAGCTAACGCTAACGCTACACGTAATCCTCCAGTTCGGCCTTGTGTAGCGTTAGCGTTAGCGGCTTGACCCGCTGCAGCGACTTGGAAGTTTGCAGGTCTGAAAAGTTGTCCCATCTCACTTTCCACAGTGCTGTGAGTAAAGTTTGGTGCAGATAAACCTGTCGCCCGCTGCTCAAGCGATGACGATAATATGTGACCGTTTCTGGGGATGACAAAATGTTTCTTAAAACCCCAATGGCTTGCTGAAGCGCTCGGGACTCCTCTCCATAGATATATACAAACGCTAGATGTCTCGAGACGGAGTCGGCGGCGTCGTCACTTGGCGGCCATCTTAGGACAGGGGACTGCTCTGGCGCACTGTACTGTAGTCAATGGTAAGGTGGATGATTTCCTCACTTTAACACTCATAACTCGCTCAATTCTTGATTAATTTACAAACGGTTTAGTTTATTACAAACCTTATTAACGTGGCTATGATTCAGGCTCAATTCCGAAATCGCAGCTTTTCGTTTTGAAAAATGTGGCATAGTTGTGTGTCTTTTCTGCTTGGCTACTCACATTGAAGATGGTGTTACTCACAATCTGATTTTCAATTATTAGGTTTTCCTGAGACCAACGTTTTTTGAGAACCTAATCTTTAGGCGAAATTACATTCTTTGTGGTTGTATTTATTTGCTTGTTAAGAGACTTTGATTGAGACCTTAGACTTATTGTTTGTATACATCTATGCCTGGATTAGTTAGCCTGCAGCCGAAATGCATTGTGGGTAATGTAGGCACCAGGTTCATGAAAAGAAAAGACATCATCTCTTTTTGTTGTGCATTGATTTTGGTTGAGCTTTGTTTTTATCTGTGCATTAGAAAGCTGATAGTAATAAAAAAGTGCAATGCTAAATAATAAAATTACATTTACATCCATTTATGCTGAAAAAAGCTGATATCTGTGTTCATTATTATATGAATTCAATGGTTTTAATTATTCTTATGTAAGCAGTAAAACAAGTACATCTCTGACGTTTATAACAAACCAAGCTGTTGTAAAATCGGTTGAAAATTGAGCAATCTACAGTGATTTTAAAATCCATGCTCCATTGACTTTAATGTTATGAGTGATCGAGCAGCCCTGTCCCAAGATGGCCGCCATGTGGCGACGTTGCTCCCCATAGGCTGACAGCGCTCATGAGCCATCTAGTGTTTGTATATATCTATGCTCCTCTCCACCTGAAATGTAACCATTACCTGAACATCACCGCCCACTTGAGCTTTTCAGTCAATCACAGCGCAAAAAACGATGGACTTCCTTTTCCACTATACTTACTTCCTTTTCCACTATTCTCTCTCGCACATACATACATTCTCCTCTCACACACCTACATTCTCCTCTTACATACATACATTCTTCTCTTTCATGCATATATTTTCTTTGTACATATACATATATGTCTATTTATTTAGGAGAATGTATGAATGTGAAAGGAGAATGTATGTACGTGCAAGTGTGACAATATATGCATGTGAGAGGAGAATGTATGTGTGTGCATGAGTGAAAATGTATGTATGTGAAAGCAGAATGTGTGTGCACGTGAATATTAAAATATATGTATGTGAAAGAAGAATGTATGTGTGTGCAAGGAAAATATATGTGTGTGAAAGGAGAATGTATGTGTGTGAGAGGAGAATGTATGCGTGTAAGAGAGTGAAAATATATGTGTGTGAAAGGAGAATGTATGTATGTGAAAGGAGAATGTATGTGTGTCACAGGAGAATGTATGTGAATATGAGAGAAAATATATGTGTGTGAGAGGACGAGAATGAATTAAGTCTTGTACGGCCCCTCATAGTCTACTGTGGAAGTGTAATATGTATATTGTGTGAAATTTGAAATTGGTTTGAATGCAGATGTCCAAGAAAACCCAGGAGACGCCAATAATGGATAGAATATCTGAAGTAAGATGGTTAGACTTCAGAATAAAGGTTGTTTCAAAGTTCAACTTTTATCTTTCTCGTCAGGGTCATCAGCTTGTCAAAAGATCTATGCCTCTTAGTTTAGCAGGCATTAACTACAAATCAGCAACGCCTGGTACCAAGTCTTCTGTACCTGCTGATTAATCAGTTTTAATCACTTTTGTTACAAGAGGTAAGTAGGTATTGTGCATGCTCTTTTCATTGTCTTTACCAGTTCATTGTTTTTGTTATTTATGCTATTATCTTTATATTAGCTAGTGTGAAGCCAGGAGCTTTCGTAATGTCAAACTTTGACAGCGATATTTGTTAATTTTCAACTACATCGCAAACCTAAGAGTTACGGCATGGTTCAAAATAATAACTGCTCAAACTCATGGGCAAACAAGTTTGTATGAAGTTCTACATTCTTTTACACTACCTTTCAAAAGTTTAGGCTCACTTAGAAATGTCCTTATTTTTGAAAGAAAAGCATTTTTTTCAATGAAGATAACATTAAATGAATCAGAAATACAGTCCAGACATTGTTAATGTGGTAAATAACTATTCTAGCTGGAAACTGCAGGTTTTTTGAAGGAATATCTATACAGGGGTACAGAGGAACATTTCCAGCAACCATCACACCTGTGTTCTAATGCTACATTGTGCTAGCTATTGGTATTGAAAGGCTAACTGATGATTAGAAAACCCTTGTGTAATTATGTTAGCACATGAATAAAGGTGTGAGTTTTCATGGGAAACATGAAATTGCCTGGGTGACCTCAAACTTTTGAACGGTAGTGTATATCATAACTTTGTGAAACAGATGTTAAATTTGATTAATTTCATATTCATTTTTATGCTGTCCTTTTTAGTTACTATAACCATGTTACTTCACAAGTGAAGTGTGAATGGCAGCTCTGGCAGATGTGTGACTCTTTGTTGACAGGCTTGCGAAATGAAGTACTGTAGTACTCGTGGTGGGGTCCATGGATGGGACTTCCGGGATGTACTGTTCTCAGGCTTCGCACCAGACGGAGGGATGTTCATGCCAGAGAGTTTGCCTGTACTTAGCTCAGACACCCTGAGGTGCTGGAAGGGGCTGCCTTACACTAAACTGGTGGTGGAGGTTGCCTCATTGTTCATTCCCACTCAGTTGATCCCCAGAGATGATCTTGAAGGTGAGCTGGGGGAATATTCACTACGATCACAACATGCAGTTTGGCAGTAAAAGATGTGTAAAGGAATCATAACAGGAGATCAAAGTAAATCTTGAACGGAAGTCATACTATTAGTGTGAACTAGGTAACCAAAGCCAGGTCATAGCATTTTTAGAATTTTCTGAATTTCTGAACAGAGGTTGCAGAATAGAGTTGCAGCAATTAGTCAATGAATCTTTCAGCTGATGGATGCAAAACAACTAAATTTGTAATCGAACAGCTTCCTCTCTGTGTGTTTCCATCTCACAGTCCTAGTGGGTGAAGCCCTGTCTGGTTTCTCTGTGCCTGAGGTTGTCAGAATTGTCCGACTGAAGAACGGTTTGTTTGTCTTGGAGCTCTTTCATGGAGACACCTTGGCCTTTAAGGACTTAGCTATGACCTGCACTGTGCGCTTCCTCGACTACTTCCTGCGAAAAGAGAATCGCAGAGCTATGGTCGTTGTAGGTAAGAAAGAAAAAACCTCTTTTTACTGTTTGGTGTAGAACAAAGTCCAAAACCAGAATCAGTATTTCAAAAATATATCCTTTTTAATCCAATGCTGCATTTAAAATGTTTGATTAAATGTAGGCACAAAAGCCATTTTTAAGAAAAGAATGTGGTTTGGATTAAAGTAACTGTTTTGTTAAAGTTGGAGACGTATTGTAGTTCTAGTTTATAAACATTTAGTTCATTAAGGTTTGAAGACTTTTGCAAAAATTGTGAAATTTTAAACCATCATGATCAGGGTTTTAAAAAAATTGACTGCTACTCGAACAGAGCAAACAAACACTGGTTCACCATACTATGTCTTTAACTGTTATAAACCCATCCATCTACCCCAGCCTCCTCCCTACACTCAATTTCTAAATCTGTAAGCATCACTTAAAATCTTCCTTTCACTTCAAGACTCATAATGACTAGGAAGCATAACAAATTATGAATACAGACATTTTCTGCCTTCTACATTTAGTCAAAAATAGATTAGCTATGACTGGTATCTTTCTTTAATATGGAGTCTCCAAATGGTCATGGTAAAACAAAAAAAAACAAAAACAAAGATGGCTGCTTCTGTGTTACCTCTGTCATGAAACCGGACGGTGTGAACCCAAGCATGGGCGGAGCTGGAGCTGGGGACCCCTCCAGGGGCGGAGCTGGAGTCGGAGCCAGGGGCCGCTCCAGGGGCGGAGCTGGAGCCGAGGGCTGCTCCAGGGGCGGAGCTGGAGCCGGAGGCCCCTCCTGGGGCAGGGCTGGAGCCGGAGTCGGGGACCCCTCCGGGGGTGGAGCTGGAGCCGGAGGCCTCTCTGGGAATGGGGCTGGAGCCGGAGGCCCCTCCTGGGGCTGAACTGGAGCCGGGACGGAAGGCCCCCCCGGGGCTGAACTGGAGCTGGGACGGGGGGCCCCTCCGGGGGCAGGGCTGAGGACAGGACTGAATTCAGGACTGGGGACCCCTTGGGGGGCAGGACAGAGGACAGGGCTGGACACATGACTGGGGCCCTCTCAGGGAGCCGGACTGGAAACTGAACTAGACCCGGAAATGGGGACAGAACTGGAGTAGGGATTGGGAACCCCACAGGGAACAGGACTGGGGACAGGACAGGGGAGATTACCACTGCAGGGGAACCACAGGGTGTTGGAGTGGCCACTGCAGGGGGACAACTTGGTGTTGGGGTGGCACTGAGTCTCTTCAGGCATTGGGGGAGACGCTATGCCCCCTCAAGGCTGCCGAGGGGGAGCTTCTTGCTCCTTAGACGCTGCAGGGGAAGCTTCTTGCTCCTTTAAGGCCGCGGTGGGAGCTTCTAGCTCCTTCAAGGCCGCGGTGGGAGCTTTTAGCTCCTTCAAGGGCGCCGGGGAGGCTTTACGCCTCTCAGAGGGCGCCAGGGAGGCTTTATGCCTCTCGGAGGGCGCTGGGGAGGCTTTACGCCTCTTCAAGGCTGCAGGGCCCACAAGGGCCGGAGACGGGGCGATGGCCCCCTCGAGGACAAAAGACGGGGCAATGGGCCCCACAGGAACCGAAGAGAGTGAGGTGACACGGGGCCTCTCCTCAGCTGGAGGGAGTGAGGCAGCACGGGGCCTCTCCTCAGCCGGAGGGAGTGGAACGGCTCAGGGCCTCTCCTCAACTGGGAGGGAGGAGACATGGGGCCTCTCCTCAGCCGGGGTTGAAACGGTGCCGACCCGCTCGAGAACTGAAACGGCGTCGACCCGCTCGGGAGCGGAGGCAGCACAAGACCCCTCCTGGGCAGGAACCAGGGACGAGGAATGGAGCAGCAGGCTGGGCAGGCTAATTGGCGTGCACAGGAAGCGCAGGAGGTCGCTGGGTAGGTAGGGAACCACCCATGGTTTTCGAAAAGCCATCTTGCGTCCCATTGCCACCGCCATATCTTTGTATGCCTGCCCAGCCGGCCTTTTCCATGCCTGCAGCAGGACAAACATGTCCATCTAAAAATCATATGATTCTGTGGTTTCAAAAAATGTCCCAGGGGCTGATGGGGGACAAGGGCAGGTCTAGATAGTCTGGGAAGCCTGCTGGGTTCTTGGTTGGGTGGGCCATTCTGTCACGAAACTGGATGGTGTGAACCCAAGCAGCAGGCACAGACAGACAGGTGAATTACAAAATAATTTATTAAACAGAAAATAACAGAGGGAGACGCTCCTTATGGGAGGTACGGAGAATAAACAGAACGGGGAAAACTAAACAGAACTAACTAAGGGCGGCGGCCTGGGACCGCGATGAAAACTAAACTAATACTAACGAGGGAGAGGAACTCACATAGTGTCTGGGAGGGGAGTCGGGAGATGAGGTGGGAAGCAGAGCTGAGGAAGACGGTGGCGGAGACGTGGTGAGAACTGAGCAGTAGGCAGACTGGGAGTTGATGGAGGAGGGGTGCAGATTGGGCAAGGGATTCCAGGGTGAAGAGGGAAGACGAAGCCGGTAAGGTAATCCAGAGAGCGGTGTGCTCGTGGCAGAGTGCGGCGTGTATGAAACGGAGTGCGGCATGCAGTCCACGAGGAGTCCAACCGGAATGTGTGTCTGACATAGGATTGCATTCAATGGCCCAGCAGAGTGCTGTTGGCAGAGCCAGGCTTTTGAGCAGCGCTTGATTGCTCATTCGAGCCGGCTGTGCTCTCAGCACAGCCGCTTGACTTTAGGCTGATGAGCCAGAGCACCGGAGCGGGAGGGGCGTGACTGTGACAGGTTAAAAAATCGATTTAGAAAAGATTAGAAATGGTTAAGGTATTAAAAGTGTATTATACACAGGTTTAAAAGCTGAAAGCAGAGTTTATGATGAGTCAATTATCAGTTAAAAACAAGTTAAAAAGGATCTATTATCCATAATTTTTTCGTTTACATGATTGTTACATTTAAAATGGTAAAACTGTACTAAAGATATAGAAACTATTTACATATTTACAAATGATTTAGAGGTTGATGATACATGATCGATTGCTTTGGTCTGGAGTTGTGTTCCTGCCTGCACTGTTTTAGCTCTGTGCTTTTTTGAATAAAACAAAATGGAGAAAGGACGCACGTCTCGTCTCTCTCTTAAGTTTTAGGAAAAAGTTCCACCAACCTCTCCCAAAATCGTGGAGCAGAGGGTACAACATTTGGAGGCACCGCTGGGATATTTAGTGAGTGAAAAATCCACCAGAAGTAAGTGGGAGCTCAAGCTGAATATCCCTATCGAACCCTAGCATGCCAAGCTAGCATCGGAGACACGACGCACCTCAGGCATTCACCGCAGCTCTGTCAGCACGTGCAGCAGGTTGTATCTACTAGTGAGCACAGCCACCACTAGAGGACACCATCTTATCACAAAGCTAACAGAAGCCAAGTTGAACTGTTTTGTGTCAAATTCTCTGATGAAAATGGAGTCAGAGCTGGAGAAAGTGCAGCTCGAAGTTACAGGAGCTTTATATGGACTGAATATTGAACAACTGCTAAAGATTTGCAACGAATTAAACATATCTGGACTTGAAAATGAGAAGCTTGAAGAAAAAACTCGAGGCCAGCTAATCACTTTTATCGTGAGCTATGTGGGAAGAGATGAGTTAGCTGAGCTTGAAGACGAGGGGATTTCTGATTTGCTCAGTATCAAAGACTTGATTGAAAGTTTAAAGATGCCAGAGTTAGAGCTATCAGGTGAAGATAAAGAGAGAGAAGACCTACAGAAAGAGGTAAATGTCCTACGAAGTACACTACAAGCTAAAGAAGAAGCAATGAGTCAGCTAATGAGTAAGAAAGTGAGCCTTCAAAACACACCAATAAAAAGAAGAGTGCCAATGCCCCAAGAAAATGCCATGTGGCGCAAAGACTTTAAGATATCAGGCCAAATAGGTGAGCCAGGACAAAAGGACAAGCTCACATTTTCAAGTTTGGCCAGGCAGATTGAAAGTGGGCACAGTAAGGGCTACCAAGAGGACGAAATAATTGACGCAGTGACTCGTGCCATTACACCTGGTTTGCAGCTTAGAAGTTACCTGGAAGGCAAAAGTGATCTGACTCTTCCCGCCCTGCGGAGAATCCTAAGGTCTCACTATCGGGAGAGAGGGGCTACTGAACTGTATAAGCAGCTTTCATCTGAGGTACAGAGCAGTAAAGAAACGCCGCAAAACTTCCTTCTGAGAGCTATGGACCTTCGTCAAAAGATTCTCTTTGCATCTCAGGAGGCTGAGTCAGGTTTAAAATATGATCCCGCCCTGGTTCAAAGTTTATTCCTGCACACCATCTTAACAGGTTTGCAAAGTGACAATGTAAAGAATGACATGCAGCCCTACCTTCTTCAGCCCGCCACCTCTGATGAAGTTTTGCTTGAGAAAGTAAATGTAGCATGTGCAAATGAAAAAGAACGACAAGACAAGAAGAAACAGACTGTTCCCCAGCGAACCACCGCTGTGCATGCTGTCCAGCCCAGTGACACCCCGGCACCTGTTGAGAAAAAGACTGTCCAGAAACAAAACCCAGCTGTCTCAACATCTGATCTGCTGTCAGAGATTAAAGAGATGCGGTCGGGGATGGTGCTGTTAGAGGACCTGCGAGCGGAAGTGTCCCAAATCAGAGAGTCCATGCAAAAGTCTACAACCACGACACAACTCACCAGCGGAGGACCTGAGGACCACTACCCAGCGCAGATCTTCACATCATATCCACCATACCAACTGGATCCAACTGCTCAGCACTACTACCCACAGCGGGCCCCTCCGGCCTTCCAGCAGCACTCCCGAGCAGCTCTTCAGCCATACCACCCAGAACCTGGCTTTGCATCGATGAGAGGCACTGCACAGTTCCAGCAGCGCTTCGCCCCTCAGCGTTTCTACACGCCCCGGCCACAGCAAAGGTGTTTTATTTGTATTCAAACAGGTGAAGAGTTTTGTCAGCACTGTTTTAGGTGTGGGAGCAGTGAGCATTTTCGAGCTGGCTGTAAAGCACCAAGGCCAGTTAAATCAGCAAAAGGTAACTCTTTAAACTAGGGGAGGTCACTCCAACGGGACATGGTGTGACCAGTGACATTAAAAGGTCCCTGTGTTGTTACAGTTGTGCTATACAAGGTGAAATTCAAAGTTTCAAATGTTGTTCTGTGTGTAAGAGCGCCCTCTACTGTTCCAAAAAGTGCCAAGGGGAACACTGGCCCATACACAAAACTAAATGTAAGCCCTACTCTTGTGGTAGTATTCAGAAGGGAAATAGGAGGTTTTCTGTGAAACAAGTCAAAAGTAAGATGTGTGAAAAAGACAAAATACCTTCAGTCAGGCAGTTAGTGGGAAGTAAATGTCTCATTAGATGCTTTTTGGGTAAAAACAAGGTTGAAGCACTTTGGGACTCTGGTTCACAGGTTTGTGCTATTGATGAGTCATGGAAGAACATTAACTTACCTGAGGTACGACTGAGAAATGTGAGTGAGATTATTGACCCAAGCGAACCCCTTCAACTTGAAGCAGCTAATGGTACAGACATGCCATTTGTGGGATGGGTTGAGATACCATTTAAACTTACTGCTAGTGACTCTGAGTTACTCATACCGGTTCTTGTGCTTAAAGGTAACCAACAGCAGTGTCCAATTATTGGGTTCAATGTTATCGAGCACTTGGTATCAGAAAGTATGAGGGATGAAACTAACTCAGGTGAAAAAGAGAAACTTTTGAAAGCAGTAAAATTAGCTTTTCCACAACTAAAGAAGAACAAAGCTACAACTTTCATAAAAGCAGTTAGTGTGGGACAAGCACATGAGTACAATGTGAAAACAAGAAACGAGAGAGTGACTGTACCTAGCCAGAGTTCAGTGTTTATTGAATGTAGGGTACAGGCTAAGCCATTTAAAGAGGACATTACACTGATTTTTGAACCTTTTGAAAACCCACAATGGTCAGATGGGTTAGAATTTTGTGACACGCTGGTTTCGGTGAAAGCAGGGTTCGCTCCAAAGATAACTGTAAGTGTGCAGAACCCTACCAACCATGACATTACATTATCAGGGAGAACCACTATTGGTACTGTGCAGTCAGTGGGGTCTGTCTATCCTGCTAACATCTTCAGTAAAGACCTTCTGTCTGCGGCCATCAACAAGATCAATGTCCAGGAGGCTTCAGGATGCACTCCCACAAGTGAGCAATGGGACCCTCCTGTGGACTTGTCTCATCTGGATGAAAATAAAAGAAAGACAATTCAGCAGATGTTAAGAGAGGAATCTGCATCCTTTTCAAAAACTGACAATGACATTGGGTGTGTGAAGAATCTGCAAATGGACATTTTGCTAAAGGACACTGAGCCAGTTTCGAAAACATATCTTTCTGTACCAAAGCCACTGTACAGGGAGATGAAGGACTACTTACAGGACTTGATAGCACAGGGATGGGTGGAAAAGTCTACTTCCTCTTATTCATCTCCTGTTGTCTGTGTAAGAAAGAAGGACGGTTCGCTACGTTTATGTATTGATTACAGGGAGCTGAATCGTAAGACACACCCAGATCGACACCCCATACCCCGGGTACAGGACGTGATGGACAGCCTGGGGGGAACACAATTTTTTCATTACTGGACCAGGGTAAGGCGTATCACCAGGGGTTCGTGTCCAAGGAGAGCAGACATCTAACCGCCTTTGTGACCCCCTGGGGCCTTTACGAATGGATAAGGATTCCTTTCGGCCTCATGAATGCGCCAGCTGCGTTCCAGCGGGGTATGGAGCAATGCCTAGAAGGACTGCGGGACGAGATATGCGTTCCTTATCTCGATGACATTCTTGTGTTTAGCAGGACTTTTGAGGACCACGTTGAGGACGTCAGGAGAGTTTTAAAGCGTCTTAGAGGCAATGGAATAAAACTCAAACCCCGAAAATGTGACCTTTTCAAACCAGAAGTGAGGTATCTCGGCAGGATTGTTTCTGCTGAAGGAAGCAAAATGGACCCGGCAGATACAGCTGCAGTGAGAGCCCTGAAAGACAAGCAGCCAGGTACTGTTGGTGAGCTCAGAGCAATACTAGGACTTTTAAGCTACTACAGGCAGTACATCAAAGATTTCTCTCGTATTGCTAGTCCCTTGTATGACTTGCTTAAAGCTCCTTTGAAAACAGAGACTCAGTCGAGAATAAGGAAAAAGACAATGAAACAGAACAACAATGTGCCCTCAAGTACCCCTATTCAGTGGAGTGATGTACAACAGTCAGTCTTAGAGCAGTTGATAGACTGTTTAGTTCAGCCTCCTGTTCTAGGTTTTCCAGACTTTACACAACCCTTCGTTTTACATACAGATGCCTCGAACCAAGGTCTAGGAGCTGTATTGTATCAGAGACAGAATGGCAAACTCCGTGTTATAGCATATGGGTCTAGAACTCTAACCGCAGCTGAGAAAAACTACAACTTACACTCAGGCAAGTTAGAATTTCTAGCTCTTAAATGGGCTATTACGGATAAGTTTCGTGATTACTTGTACTATGCACCATTTTTCACTGTGTTTAGTGACAACAATCCGCTTACTTATGTTTTGTCTACAGCTAAGTTAAATGCAACAGGATGTAGATGGGTTGCAGAACTTGCCGATTTCCATTTCACAGTGAAGTATCGTCCTGGTAGAGAGAATATAGATGCAGACAGTCTGTCTAGGATGCCTTTAGACATGGAAACTTATATGGAGAAGTGTTCAAAAGAAATGTCATATGATGCCATTAGTGCAACAACACAGGCAATTGACCATCAAGATGAATCTAGCGCAGCTTGGTCTATGGGTATTTCAGCTAAGAGTGCCACAGTGTCAGTGAGCATGCCCATAGCTCCACTTACTGTAGGACAGATCAAACAAGACCAAGAAACTGATCCTATTATCGGACAGATTGTGAAATATAAATTGACAGAGACAAAACCATCAGGTTCAGAACTTAAACAGCTTAATCAACAAGTTGTGTGTCTTTTGAGAGAGTGGGACAAGTTACAGTTTAATGACAAAGGTGTTTTATACAGACAAACAAAAACCAGAAAACAGCTTGTTCTACCTGGGAAGCATAGGTCAACAGTGTTAAAAGAACTACATGATGAGATGGGTCACCATGGTGTAGATAGAACCACTTCTTTGATAAGGGATCGTTCTTACTGGCCCTTCATGCAAAAAGAAATCGAAGACTATGTACTGAGAAAGTGTGTGTGTCTTAAGAACAAGAAACCAAGCCGCGAGACAAGAGCACCGCTCACAAACATTGTTACTACTCAGCCTTTTGAGCTTGTTTCTGTTGATTTTTTACATTTAGACAAATGTAAGGGCGGCTACGAGTATGTACTTGTTCTTGTCGATCATTTTACACGTTTTGCCCAGGTTTATGCTACCACAAACAAGTCTGGTAAAACAGCAGCAGACAAAATCTTTAATGACTACGCTTTAAAGTATGGATTCCCCCAGAGACTTCACCATGACCAGGGTGGGGAATTCCAGAACCAGCTTTTTGCCCAACTAAAAGAGTATTGTGGAGTAGCAGGCTCAAGGACAACACCATATCATCCAATGGGAAACGGACAATGTGAGCGGTTTAACCGGACTTTGATTCAGATGTTGAAAACACTCACTGAGAAACAGAAGAGTAACTGGAAAGACTCCTTAAACAAACTGGTTTATGCTTACAATGCAACGAAAAGTGAAGTGACAGGATTTTCCCCTTTTTACTTACTTTATGGACGGTCACCACGGTTACCAGTGGACATGTTATTCAGTTTATCCTCAAATGATGATCAAGGTGATGGTAACCATCAGAGCAACATGCAAAAGTGGAAAGAAGGTATGAAAGATGCATATGAGACCACACGAGAGAATGTAAACAAAGCTGGTGTTCGAAGTAAGCGACTTTATGACAGTAAGCTGAAGTATTCTACCCTGTTGCCCGGTGATCGTGTTTTAGTAAGGAACTTGACTCCACGCGGAGGTCCTGGCAAACTGAGAAGCCACTGGGAAGATGTTGTACATACAGTGGTTCGTCAAGTGAGCAAGGACATTCCTGTGTATGAACCGAAACCTGAGCGAGGCAAGGGCAGATCCAGAACTTTACATCGTAACCTTCTTCTGCCATGTGACCATTTGCCCTTAGAGACTTCTTTGCAGCCTCGTCCAAAGAAAAGGACTTTTACTAGATCAGCTGAGGCGCCAGAGATCCACTCAGATGAGAACGACGACGATGACGAGTGTTATCCAGTGCTACGCCGCCTAAACACTCGGCCCGATTCACCACAGCCTGAAAGGACCACAGAACCGACTCACCAGGAGGAAAACCAACCTGAAGAGGTGTTGCTGGAGTGCGGGCCTGAAGCTGCAGATGTTAACCAGCCAGAGGATGATGTTGATCAGGTAGAAGACCAGCCTGTGGAGGTGAGCCTTCCTTCTCCTCGCCCACCTGTTTCTCCTGCCTACTGTGATTCTAATGAAGAAGTGACTCTGAGACCAAGACGTGAATCCAGAAAGCCAAAAGTTTTCACTTATGATAAACTGGGTACACCTGCATGTTATAACATTCAGACTTTACCTTATTATCCAGATCAGAGAATGCCATGGGTCTACTATGTTCATCCTTATTCTTTCCCAGAGTTCTATGCACAATATTGATATGGGTAATCACATATCTAGCTGAATTTGAGTAAATGTGGTTTCATTAGACTCGCGCTGAAAGATTTAATTAGAAGTCATAACGTCATTCAAACTGTGTTTATGGTGAGACAATGGTGACTTGAAGGAAAAGGAAAAAATTTGGTTCATACCAGTATACGAAATATGCATTTACTTTTGAAATGGACACTTTACACTTGAGACTGTGCATGAGCTTTTACTCAAAGAAACAGGATGTATGAAAAGAGTTCCAGTCTGTAAACATTTGCAAATGAGTGAGTTTGAATATGCACTTAACTAGTATTTTGCACTTTGATAGTGGTATTATACCCAGGAATTCATGTGTCCTGATGTTGGGGACAACATCTATTTTGAGGGGGAGTATGTGACAGGTTAAAAAATCGATTTAGAAAAGATTAGAAATGGTTAAGGTATTAAAAGTGTATTATACACAGGTTTAAAAGCTGAAAGCAGAGTTTATGATGAGTCAATTATCAGTTAAAAACAAGTTAAAAAGGATCTATTATCCATAATTATTTCGTTTACATGATTGTTACATTTAAAATGGTAAAACTGTACTAAAGATATAGAAACTACATATTTACAAATGATTTAGAGGTTGATGATACATGATCGATTGCTTTGGTCTGGAGTTGTGTTCCTGCCTGCACTGTTTTAGCTCTGTGCTTTTTTGAATAAAACAAAATGGAGAAAGGACGCACGTCTCGTCTCTCTCTTAAGTTTTAGGAAAAAGTTCCACCAACCTCTCCCAAAATCGTGGAGCAGAGGGTACAACATGACAACCTCCATAATTTGATGTCTTTAATTGAATTCTTACAATCCCTGGCCTAATACACTGCCTGTCTAAAAAAAAAAGTTGCCACTTGGATTTAACTAAGCAAATAGGTAAGAGCATTCCATTGGATAATTACTACAGTGATGAATATGTTTTGACTGAGAGCAGCTTATTTAACCCAAGCTTGTACAGTGAGTAGCATCTCATTTGTTAAACAACCATGTTTAAGTGGTGGTGAACCATCATTTTCAATCAACAAATGTGGTTTGATGCATCCAGATTTACCCTCTTCCAAAGTGATGGGTGCATCAGGGTAAGAAGAGAGGCAGATGAAGTGATGCACTCACCATGGCTAGTGCCTATCGTACAAGTCTGTGGAGGCAGTGTTATGATCTGGGGTTGGTCAGGTTCAGCAATGTTATGTGCCCAAAGAATGAGGTCAGCTGACTACCTAAATATACTGAATGGCCAAGTCTTCCCATCAGTGGAATTTTTCATTTCTGATGGCATGGGCATGTTCCAAGATGCCAGGATTCATGGGTCTCACATTGTGAATGTGTGGTTCAGGGAGCATGAGACATCATTTTCACACTCGGATTGGCCTCCAGAGTCCAGACCTCAGCCCCATTGAGAATCTTTAGGATGTGCTGGAGAAGACTTTGTGCAGCGGTCCGACTCTGCTGTCATCAGTATATATATAATTAATGCATCTCTGGACAGAAATAAATGCTGTGACTTTGCAGAAGCTTATTAAAACCATGCCACAGTAAATGTGTGTCATTCTCAGAGCCAAAAGCGGTCCAATGAAATATTAGTGTGTGCAACTTTTTTTTTGACAGTGTATTTTTAACTAGCTTCATGCTACAGACAAGAGCTGAGGGAAAAAACAGCAGCACATTGTATCTGTAAATACTGTGTGAGGCTGAATGTGATAACCCTTCTCACTTTTGCATCTAATTATTTTTGCATTTACTGGACATTTGCACTACCCAGACAAAGAATTCATTTAAATTTGGTGCTTGCATACTGTCAGATAGACATTATTTACACTTGATAATAAATGTCATGTATGTAAATCGATCCACTTGTGGTTTGATCTCCAGGTACATCAGGGGACACTGGTGGCTCAGCCATCCAGAGTGCAAAAGGTATCCCTGGGTTGGATGTGGTGGTGGTTTACCCCCGAGGACGCATCACTCCAGTACAAGAGAGACACATGATCTCCTGCGTGCAGGATAATATCCATGTGTTTGCAGGTACATTGGTTGAAGCTGATATAATAGTGACTGTTTATACATTTTTATGTGAAGTTATTTATACTTTCAACTTTAAAGTATAAATAGGATTAGATAAATGGAGCTGGGGATCTGCTTTCTAAGAAAAAATTTAAAGTTTCAAGATTATCTTAGAAAGTAGATCCCCGGTTCACGTCTCGGCCTGGGATCTTTCTGCATGGAGTTTGCATGTTCCCCCTGTCCATGTGTGGGCTTTCTCCAGGTTCTCTGGCTTCCTCCAACAGTCCAAAACATGCTGAGATTAATTGGTAGCTCTAAATTGTCTGTAGGTGTGAGTGTGATTGTTTGTCTCTATGTGTAGCCCAGTGATCGACTGGTGACCTGTTCAGGATGTCCCCTGCCTTCACCCTAAGTCAGCTGGGATAGACTCCAGCCCACGGGACCCTAATGAGGACTAAGCGATAAATTGATAATGAATGAATGGATTGAGTTTCTTAGAATCAAATACGGTCTGTTTTTATTTTGTTAGCGGACGGCAGCTCAGATGACATAGACAAGCCTCTGCGCCATCTGTTTGCTGACCAGGACCTGGTGAAGTCTCATGGCCTTATGAGCCTCAACTCAGTCAACTTCTCTAGAGTCATGATACAGCTCGCCCACTTCATCTATGCTTATCTCGAGCTCAGTGGAATGGAGCAGACTGACGCTGATGCAGCCCTGCCTGAGCTGGACGTGGTGGTTCCAACTGGAGGGGCAGGAAACATTGCAGGTGGGTTGATTACTGCTATTCTACACAGCTGATAGCTCATTTACCTTATGTATTCTTTGCCTTATTTACAGAATAAACAGAAAATAATTTCACATTTTGACAGTTTAAAGGCTTAACATTGGAGCACCTAGATCGCTCATGTGGTTGAGGAGGTGACCCATGAATGGGGGCTGAAAGTTCCTATAGGAGGGGCCACGATCCATGACATGATTTGAGATTTGTCATTTTCCATCTTTTCTCCCCAACATTTCCTGTCACTCTTCAACTACTCCATACTAAAGGACAATATAATAGAAATTTAATAGTCAAAAATTTCCTGAAATATTGTATTTTATTTCTTCTTTATTCACACTGTTCTACTATTTGCTGCTGTTACACTGTAAATTTCCCCACTGCAGGATCAATAAGGGTTTAATCTGTCTGTCTGTCTGTCAAAAATTTGCAAAAGCAAATCTTTTTTTTTAAAGTTCTTGCTTGTGTTGTACGTTGCTTTGGACAAAAGCGTCTGCTAAATGAAATTGTAGAATTGTAGAATTGTAAAGTTAAGCATCTCTTTAAACTGTCAAAATATGACAAGATTGTCCTTTTTTACTGTTTTGACTTGATCTTGTAAATGCAGTTACAACATAGGTGGCTCATAATTTTCTGCAGCTGAAAGATTTGAGGGTTCAATTCTTTTATCCATTGTGTGTGCCTGCACATCACCACCTGGAGAAAAAGCACTGCATCCAGCATCTTTTCTGAGAGCGCTTTGCCTTTTTGTGTGTATTCACTTCAAGAAAACCTCTGAGCATTACAGGGAAAGGCTTGTATGTCACTGTCATTTATTTTCAAGTAACCAATCATATCTGCTTTAAACAGCAAATATAGTGGTGTTATATCAAGATGTTGTTGTGATTGGATCAAAACCCCCGACTAAGGGAGCCCTTTTTAGTGAAGCTTGGGGTAAAGCACTCCCCAGAGGACTGGAAGCTCTTTTCTAATGGAGAAAAATGTTATATGGACACACACACACACACACACACACACACACACACACACACACACACACACACACACACACACACACACACACGTTTGTTTTTCTATACCGGTGGGGACTTACCATTGACTCCCATTCATATCTAACTCCTAACCCTAACCTTAACCATCACCAAATCAATGCCTAACCCTAAACAAACATTTTTGCACTTTTACTTTTTTTATTAACAACAATATGGCCAAGAAAACGGTGTTGCCACCCGTGGGGACCTCATTTTAGGTCCCCACCATAAGACAAGTCCCCACCTTTATAGCAAATAGTCAGGTCAAAGTCCCCACCGGTATAGCAGAAACAAGTACACACACACACACACACACACACACACACACACACACACACACACACACTGTGTATTCCTATCTTTTTGGGGACCTACCATTGACTCCCATTCATATCTAACCCCTAACCCTTACCCTAAACCTAACCTTAACCCAGACCAAAACAATGCCTAACCCTAAAGAAACGTTTTTGCACTTTTACTTTTTTCAGTAACAACAACATGGCCAAGAAAACACTGTTTAAACTTGTGGGGACCGAAATGAGGTCCCCACAAGTGACATTGTTTTCAGTTTTCCTACAGTTGTGGGGACATTTGGTCCCCACAAGTATAGCCAGCACTTGACCACACACACACACACACTTCATTTAATTACATTCCAGATCTGATTGCACTGCTTAAATTTGGAATTTAATTCAAGATTCATGTGAGAATTAGAGCCCTTAATCGTCAGGTACATGCCCACATTAGTGATGTGCTCTAGCCTTATGTCACTGGCAGGTTTATCAGATCTTTAGATCAGGCAGATCACTAATTGAACGGATCTGTCAGCAGGATCCACAAAGTGAAGGTTTCTACGATTCTGTTTAATCATTGAGCTGTAGAGTTTATGGTGTCATGGTGGTGGGGAAATAATTTTTTTTGGTTTTGTTTTTTTAATCAGAGTAATCCTGTCTTGAAAAGATACATTTGTCTGTCATTAAAATGTTTTGTCCCTCTGACAGGAAACATGCTTCTTAGTCATTTATTGTTCTTTCTGTCTGTCTCAGCTGGCTACATCGTAAAGCAGATGGGCTTGCCCTTGAAACTGGTTGCCATGGTGAATTCTAATGACATAGTGCACAGGACAGTAACTACCGGGGACTTTTCCATGGCAGCTAATGTCACACAAACATTGGCCCCTGCTATAGACATCCAGGTACTGCAGCTATGGCTATCTATAGTTACAACTACACGTGTCAGAGGGATTGTTAAAGATATCGGTATAAAACATGACTTTCTCCATTTTATTTTCAGTAACGATAACCACATCATGTTTTGTCTGACTGTGTATAGTGGACCTTACCTTAAATCTTGATCCATCTCATTAAAATTATTCGTAACTGGTTTTGTAATAGAACAATTGCATACAGACAGACATACAGACCCAGTTAAAGGTTTGGCCACACCTTCTCATTCAATGGTTTTTATCTGTTTTAATTATTTTTTACATTGTAGATACATACCGAAGACATCAAAACTATGAAATAAACAGATGGAATTATGTTGTAAACAAAGAAGTGTTAAACTAGAATATGCTTTATATTGTAGATTCTTTAAAGTAGTCCCCTTTTCCCTTGATTACTGCTTTGCACACTCTTATCATTCTCTCAGTCAGCTTCATGAGGTAGTCACCTGAAATGGTTTTCACTTCACAGGTGTGCCTTGTCAAGGTTAGTTTGTGGAGTTGCTAGCATTCTTAATGTTTTTGAGACCATCAGTTGTGTTGTGCAGAGGTAGGGTTAGTACACACTGGATAGCCCTACTTGACAGCTGATAGAATCCATATTATGGCAAAAACCAGTCAGCTAAGCAAAGGGAAATGACAATCCATCATTACTTTAAGAACTGAAGGTCAATCAGTCTGGAAAATTCCAAGAACTTTGAATGTATCCTCAGTGTAGTCGCAAAAACCATCAAATGCTGTGATGAAACTGGCTCACACAAGGACTGCCACAAGAAAGGAATTCCAAGAGTCAACTCTGCTGCTACCTGTCCAGGTAGCAGCAGAGCTCCCAGCTGCTCCCAGCTGCCTTCGCCCGAGTCAGCTGGGATAGGCTCCAGCACCCCCCGCGACCCTAATGAGGATAAAGTGGTGTATAGAGAATGGATGGATGGATGGAACTCTGCTGCTGAGGATGAGTTCATTAGAGTCACCAGCCTCAGAAAATGCAAATTAACAGCACCTCAGATCCCAGATCCACATAAATTCTTCACAGAGTTCAAGTAGCTGACACATCTCTACATCAACTGTTCAGAGGAGACTGAATCAGGCCTTCATGGTGCAACTGCTGCAAAGAAACCGCTACTGAGGATGAACAGCAAGAAGAAAAGGATTGTTTGGGCCAAGAAACACAAGGAATGGACATTAGACCAGTGGGAATCTGTGTTTTGGTCTGATCAGTCCAAATTGGAAATCTTTAGTTCCACCTGCTATGGCTTTGTGAGACAAGAGAAAGTGAATGGATGGTCTCTACATGCATGGTTCCCACCGTGAAGCATGGAGGAGGAGGTGTGATGGTGTGGGGTGGGGGGTGGGGGCTTTTCTGATGACAATGTTGGTGATTTATTCAAAATTGAAGGCACACTGGTAGCATTGGTAGCATGGCTACCACAGCATCCTTCAGCGAGATGCCACGCCATCCGGTTTGCGTTTAGTTGGACCATCATTTATTTTTTAACAGGACAATGATTCCAAACACACCTCCAGGCTGTGTAAGGTCTATTTGATCAAGAAGGAGAGTGATGGCGTGCTGCTTCAGATGACATCGCCTCCACAGTCACCTGATCTAAACCCAATCCAGATGGTTTGGGATGAGATGGACTCCAGAGTGAAGACAAAGGGCCAACAAGTGCTCAACATCTCTGGGAACTCCTTCAAGACTGTTGGAAAACCGTTTCAGGTGACTACCTCATGAAGCTTATTGAGAGAATGCCAAGAGTGTGCAAAGCAGTCAGCGAAGCAAAAGGGGGCTCCTTTGAAGACTATAAAATATAAAACCTATTCTGATTTGTTCAACACTTTCTTGTTTACAACATAATTCCATATGTATTCATTCATTCATAGTTTTGATGTCTTGAGTATTAATCTATCCATCCATCCTTTATCTATGCACCGCTTAATCCTCATTAGGGCCACAGGGGGACTGGAGTCTTTCCCAGCTAACTTAGGGTGAAGGCAGGGGACACTTTGGACAGGTCACCAGTCTATCACTGCGCTACATATAGAGACAGTCACACTCACATCCACACCTACAGACAATTTCAGTTAACCAATTAACCTCAGCATGTTTTTGGACTGTAGGAGGAAGCCAGAGAACCCGGAGAAAACCCACACATGTATAGTGAGAATATGAACACTCCATGCAGATAGATCCAGGTCCAGGCCAGGATGCGAACTAAGGATTTTCTAGCTGCAAGGCGTGCTATTTGTTTTAACCTAAAGAGAACCTCAAATTTCTATAACAGGTCAGTTGTTCTTCATTGTGGACGAAACTCAAGCTGCTGGACAGACGGACCGATCCACCAACACATTGAGGCACCGACTTCATAGATTTACATTCTAAAGTAAACAGCAGTGTAGAGCTGCATCTTAGCCATTTTAAAGCATGACAGGATTCTTTTCATGGAGTAAACCTCTGAATATATACCTCTGACACACCAAAAGGAGTTTTGTGGGAAAAAAATCAGAGACTAGAGAGGACTTTTAAAGTTGCAGTGATATGTTTCTCCTCTCAGAATAGTGTCATGCTGCTGTGTTTGTGGCCTGTAGGACCCGTACAACATGGAGCGAGTGTTCTGGCTGCTACTCGGCAGAAATGGAGCTTCAGTAAAGATCATGATGGAGGAGTTTCAACGTTCACATAGACACTCTCTGCCTGAAAACCACCGCAAACTGGTACCAATCATTCAGCATTCACTGCACCTACAGTGTTTATTCGAACTTGCTTATCCTCTGTGTTTATAATAGGACCACGCATCTACCATCAGTACTTCTATAATCTTCGGTTTGTTTGTTTTGTAGCTGTCGCAGGTTCTATCAACTGGCACAGTGACTGATGAAGGGATCCTGGAGATCATGAGGAGGTGCTGGAATGAAAATGAATATGTGCTTTGCCCTCATTCAGCTGTGGCTGTATGGCATCACTACCACTGTCCTCACAGCCCTGGGGTCAACAGGTCAGACATACCGTTTTCTAATTATTGACATATTAATTCTGACTTCTCTGTTGTAGAAATGGGTACCAACAGGGTGACTTAGGTCCTCTTACACTCTACTGATCATTCTGTGATCATCTTAAGCATATTGCAGTTGTCTAAAATGTCATCTGAAACTGCACCAAACATGATTTCAGCAGAGAAAATTTTATGTTTAGGAAGCAGAAAATGTTTAACTCTGTCAAGACCTAAGAGACAAGTCTAAACAAAAGCAAAGGACCAGAAGAAGAAGGGCTCTTCACTCTTTCAGCTGTACTTAGATGAGTGCTCAGAGCTAAATGTTGATGTCAGCAGGATAATATGCATTTCAAGCAGTACCTGCACTCTGACTCCCTCAGCTTTTATTTACAACATTTTAACCAACTAGATTGGTCATATGGGTATCATTAGTTGGCAGGTTAAAAAGACACTAGGAGGTAACATGAGTCAAATAAGGTATTAATGTCATTGTAAACATAAACTAAGACCTCATGTCATGAAAGCATTAGATCTTAACAGTGTTTGCCTGAGGAAGAGTAGTAAATAGTTAACATAGCAAGCAAAAGTAAAGGCAATTCTGACTTACTATGGGTATCCCCTGTATCAGATTTCAATACACTGCAGAGCTCTGTTTCTACCACTAACCTGTCTTTTTCTGATCCGAGTACTCCGTCATATTAATGCATGATTCTGTTTTTTGTTTAAATCATTATTCCTGTCACTTATAACTAGAAAAGCCCTTGGAGGGCACAGTACTCGGCCAAGGTTGTTTATTCCCCCATACGGCATTTTCAGAAATGCAGAATTTTATTTTTTTTTAGAAGTGCCGCCTTTGTTTGTTTATTAGTTACTGATGATCACAAATTACGGCAACATAGAATGTGTCCGTTTAATATAGATGTACCCAGAAACAAAATGACCTTGCGCTGAGCACACATGTGTTGTGCATGTGTACGTTATGTACAGATTCCAGATCGCATGACCTAAATATGTAGCGGGTGGCGGGGAATTGATGGGACTTGGAAACACCCTCACAATTTCATTAATTATTCCTTGTATCATTTCCAACGGATAAGTGCTGATAAGTCCACAGCAGTGGATTTGTAGTAGGATCACAATCATGATCGTCAGCAGGCAGCTGACGTAGTGTTCACTTGTAGTCATAGTTACAGTGACACTGTGCTGCTGTGTCACAAGGATACAAAAATCTTTGACAGATCCGTGGATCCAGACTATAAGCTGCATCACTGCCAAAATCTAATCAGACAAACAGACAGACAAACATGCGATTGTCACATTAGTCCACTGTGTTCCTTGGTGGAATAATAACCAAAGTAATTGTGGAGTTACAGTGATGCAATAATGATTTCAACAGACCCTGAAACATGAAGATGGAAACAAACTAACCTTTATTTCAGAGTCTGGCTGAGCTCAAGCAGTTCTGTGAGAAACAATGGTCCTGAACTTGTTCTGAGCATAGTGCAGGTCTATTCATTTGAGGTTTTAGGCTACTGGCAATTGTGACTCTGTATCAGTTCTAAACATTTTTTTCATTAGACAGGGACATGCAACGTGTGATGTCCAGCTCTGTAAGTAATCTCCAGACTTTGGTTGCAGGTGTTATGTTGCAACAGCATCTCCAGCCAAGTTTCAGGCAACAGTGCAGAGGGCGGGTCTGACCTTTGACCTGCCTGAAGAGGTACTGGCCTTGAACAAGCTGCCCACCCGTTACCAGAACCTGGAGCGGAGCCATAGCTGGTGCAAAGACTGGGAGGACAGACTGCGAGAGTTCATCCAGTCTGTGAGTGTAGTCAGGAAGAACGGAGGGACTTATTACACTGGAAACTGACTGATTGAACATCAAACAGCTGTATATATGGAAGCTCGGGTGACCCTGACAGCCTTTCATTGATCTATGCACTTCATAATCATAAATTACCGTAATTTCCGGACTATTGAGCGCACCTGAATATAAGCCGCACCCACTAAATTTAAAAAGAAAAAAGTTTTGTGCATATATAAGCCGCACCTGACTATAAGCCGCAGGTTATAACATGTAACATGAGATATTTACACAGAAAGATTTTATGTAACTTGTAATTAAATATATACTTTCTTCCCGAACAGTGCCTGCAACACGGCAGTGAAACACATTGAGTCAGTTCACGCTGCCAACTCCAACGCACTAAGCTAGCGCGCTAAGGTAAGCGCGCTAGCACTAAAACTTATCTTCAAGTTTTTTATTGTATTGTATATCATCGAGGTGCATTTCGTTCTGCCTCCGTTTCCACACTCGTCTCTGCAACACACACACAGCTGCAGCGCTCCTCCTCACGTCACACTCACACACACACACACATACTCTCTCTCTCACACACACCGTAACCTGCCTAAGTTAAAGGAGAGCAGGCTTGGCCTGCAACAGCTGCATTGTATGCATTTCTTCGTGTTTTCCATGATGAGGGTGTGTGCATGAAGCACAGAATGATTGATCTGAAAAATTTAGTGTGTGTTTGATTTAATTCGAACAGTGTCAATGGTCCACTGTGACCTGTTTGGTAATTTTATTGGTCTGATGTGATGAGGCTAAACTTAATGATGACATGAAGCTCGCACGTAAAAATCTATACATTAGCCGCATCTTTGTATAAGCCACAGCGTGAGAAAAAAGTAGCAGCTTATAGTCCGGAAATTACGGTATATTAATGGTTACAGTATCTTGTTGTATCTTTGGTGATATTTGATCTGTAGTGTCATATGACTTGTCTTTGTACAGTAAATGTAACACCACAAACCATTCAAATTGCTCTGTCTTCCTGCCACATATTTTCACAAATGTAAAGATATACTAAAGAAAAAAATCAAGAAGTGTCTGTTATCAATTGTCATTTAACATTGAGGAGAATTTTCAGCTACAAGTAACAGATAAGGACTTTCTAAACAGCCTTTGTTACATAGAAACCCTCACTGAAACACTAAATGGATGTTTGTTCTGCTCAGATGAAATGTAGGGAGGATACAAAATTGAAAATTTTTCAGAATGAAGTTAATGTTTTTAATTTATTTTCACATTTCTTTTTGTCAATTCCTTTATGGATAGAAGGCAATTTTTTTTATTTCTATACCTGTGATTTCTGTATTTCATCTTTAATTTATATCTGTATTTCTGTGTCTATATGTTCATTGGATAGGTGGTCCAAATCCCAGTCTAAACAGAATTGGTCGGTTGGGTGCAACAGACAGTAGCAAACGATTCCTATTAACTCTACATGAGACAAGTTAGCTATGCTTACCTTCCATCAACTCCACACAATGTTTCGAGTAAAGTTAGCCTGCCTTACTAACACAGAGACACAGAAATACAGACACAAAGAAATGTAAAAATAGAGGATAAATAAACAAATGTAGAAAACCACAAATGTAGAAAGATTTATTTCTGCATATATACACTCACTGGTCACTTTATTAGGTACACCTTGCTAGTAAAAGGTCGAACCCCCTTTAGATTTCAGAACTGCCTTTATTCTTAATGGTATACTTTCAGCAAGGTGATGGAAACATTCCTCGGAGATTTTGGTCCATATTGACATGATAGCATCACACAGTTGCTGCAGATTTGTCAGCTGCACATCCATGATGCCATGTTCCACCACATCCTAAAGGTTCTATTGGATTGAGATCTGGTGACTGTGGAAGCTGTTGGAGTACAGTGAGCTCATTGTCATGTTCAAGAAACCAGTTTGAGATGATTTGAGCTTTGAGACATGGTGCATTATCCTGCTGGAAGTAGCCATCAGAAGATGGTACGCTGTGGTCGTAAAGGGATGGACATGGTTAGCAACAATACTCAGCTAGGCTGTGGTGTTTAAACGATGCTCAATTGGTACTGAGGGCCTCAAAGTGTGCCAAGAAGATATCCCCCACACCATTACACCACCAGCAGCAGCAGCCTGAACCTTTGATACTAGGCTGGTGGATTCATGCTTTCATGTTGTTTACACCAAATTCTGACCATCTGAATGTCGCAGTTGAAATTGAGACTCATCAGACCTGGCAATGTTGTTTCAATCTTCTATTGTCCAATTTTGGTGAACCTGTATGAATTGTAGCCTCAGTTTCTTGTTCTTGGCTGACAGGAGTGGCACCCAGTGTGGTCCTCTGCTGTTGTAGCCCATCTTCTTCAAGGTTCCACTTGCTGTGCATTCAGAGATGATATTCTGCCTTCCCTAGTTGTAACAAGTGGTTATTAGAGTTACTGTTGCCTTTCTATCATCTCCAACTAGTCTGCCCATTCTCCTCTGACCTCTCACGTTAACTAGGTATTTTCGTCCACACAACTGCCACTAATTGGATATTTTCTCTTTCTGTGATCATTCTCTGTAAGTCCTCGCGATGGTTATGCGTGAAAAATCCAGTTGATCACCAGTTTCTGAAGTTCAAAAACCAGCCCATCTGACACAAACAACCATGCCACATTCAAAGTCACTCAAATCCCCTTTCTTCCCTTGTCTGATGCTCATTTTGAACTTCAGCAAATTGTCCTGAACATGTCTACACGATTAAATGCATTTGCTGCCATATGATTGGCTTATTAGACATTTGTGTTCAGAAGCAATTTAACAGGTGTACCTAATAAAGTGGCTGGTGAGTGTATATTTTGCATTAGTAACATGTTTCAGCCTTGGGGTGGCGCCACATCTCACATAAACAGCACTGGAGTGATTACGTAAGGATAGGTTTTAGCTTGCACTGACCTCCTAGTGTTGCTCAGTAGCCCATCCTGTGGTACATAATACTGACTCGCTGATAGCAGAGCTGTACCATGGCAAAGATAAATGGAACTGATATACATTTTGCACCAACTCGTTTCTTGAATCGTAAGGAAATTAATAAATTTAAATAAAAAAATAAACTAAAAATAATTTTACCAAAAAGGTTAAGTAGAACTTGAAATTTATTTTATGAAATGAACGGATGAACATCTGTCCACCGTTGCCAACCCCAAATTTCCGAGGAGCCATGAACGCAACACGACGTTTGACAGCGAGACAGCGAAACATGGCGGCTGCTAGCTAGAGCAGCCGGATAACGCCTTCGTCTTTTATTGTCCGTCAGCAGTCAGGACATTTCCTGAACTGGTAGCCATTCACAGAGAGGGTCAGTGAACGGATGCTGGCTGTCTTCGCCTAATGTGGTTTTTATTCAGCCGTTGTCCGGCATGTTAGGGCGGTTTGTGAGTCGGTGAGGACGGCAGCCTGGACTAAAGTGACACAACAACAGAGGGGTGAGGGCAGACTGTTCCTGTGAGCTTTCTTCACCTGCCGCCGGTATGTTTCACAGGTAAGACACAGGTCCAGTCTGAGACTGATTATTCTGTGTTTGTTATTTCTGTTTTCCAGCTTTTCTTTATTTAATGTCTGTGTCACCTGACAGGTCGCTTCAGGCAAAATTGAAATGGTACTCGGAGATAAGATAGAGCAGAGAGCAGCTAATTGTTATGAAAGACGTGGACTTTAGTCCGCTTAGAAACACTCTCCCAGCCTATAGAGCTCTCAGCAGACAGAATGAGGAGTTTGCTTTTGTTTGGAGCTGGAATGTGTCTATCATGGCATCACAGATACTAGGTAGACAAATTACTGTGTGATAGATATTTTTTCACAATTTTCATAATTTCTTTACACCATAGTATTTGCTAGTTAATTAACAAATTAGTTGACAGAATGATAGCTGGGCTTACCTTCTCTTTCTATTAATTGGCCCTTTAATTGATTCAATTCTTTTCTGAAATAAAGGGCAAAACCAATACAATTTAGTAAAGCATCTTAGTAAACCACAGTAAAGCATGGTGGAGCTCATATTCTAAAGACACTTTACAAGCCCAGGAACTGTCAAAATTTCAGGAATTACACTGAGAGAAAGCCTCCTCCATAATCATAATCAAAAATCTGAATCTGAGAATGTGTGGTACCCAAAAATTCCACATCACAGTTCACTAGCATTTTCCATCTGATCTAATGGCCCTGACAAAGGACAAATGGCAGAAAACCTTCCAGGTTTGTGAAAGCAAATGTGATATGGGCAGAGTTATGTTCAGAGGCTAACTGCTGCCCAGTGGAACAAATACAAAGTGCTGAATAAATGTTCTAAATATGCACGAGGGGTGATGTTGTTTTTGATGCATTTGCAAAGAATCTATATTGATACGGGAAAAGTGTTAGGCCTGTGTTCAATTTAAAATCTGTAGATAGTGTTTCTAGGTAAGTGTGTTAGTCCTCTGTATTTTCACCATATAGTTACAACCAGTATGTCGGCTTTTCCTGTACGATACACACTGTTATGGAATGATGTTATTTTCCAAGTATTCGTGTATGACCCTTTGAATCTTACAATGCATTTAACATCTTGACCTGTTTGTCTTACTAATTGACCTGGAGGACAGTGCTGTTCACTGCTGTCTGAGCTGAAGTTCTTGATTAGACTCTTACAGTACTGCTGGTATCTTTATTCTTGACTCAATGCTAAGATAGCACTTGCTTTTACTCTTTATACATTGTTAGGTGACATTAGCCTGCTGTACAGTGTGGGAACCTGCTGCTGTTATCCAGCTGTAATGCTGCATGTTTTTGTTCTCATTCAAGTGTGATCTATTTAATGCTTTACTATTCACAGTATCTGTGGAACTTAATACTGCAAGCTTCAATGCTTTATTGCAGCTACTATTCAGTTAGAGAAGCAATACCCACATTTCCCTTCCAATACCAGCAAGATTCTTTTTTAGATACTTTAGATACACTTTTTTCATACTGAGCACACAGTCAAAGATAAATGATAAGTGTTGTTTAGTACAGTTGCAAGAACCTCTGATTCAAATTAGGTAAATGTGAGGCGCAGGAATAAATCAGCAGGTCACGGAGTCTGACCAGGTACTAACTTTGAGTCCTCACACAGCATTTATAAATTAGCTTCCATAACTAGCAAAGGGTGCTGTTTAACTGTCTGCCATGTTGCTCTGATGTGTGCCTTTGTTCAGATAACAGTCAATATGGGGAAAAGCTTAAATATGCATTTACTGCCCATTGTAAACACGTCTACCTTTTAACCTGAACTTTGCCCGTTTGCCACATTTAGTGTCACAAATCCTCCTCCGCTCATCTCCTGTGTGTTCTATCAGTGCTTTTCACCGATTCAAAGGTCAATATCAGCATGTGGGATAGGTGGTATCAAAAAATAAAAGACATCATGTGAAATTACAGGAATTTCCCTAAATTTTGACACCAAGCACAACTTGCTTCGATAAATCCTTCTATGTTTAATGTTGACTTTTGAATCCGAAGGTCGGACAGATATTTTTGATTTTTAGCTGTTCATATTTCATGCATTACATACCATAGCACTTTCATTTTATACAGATCCAATCCTTAGATAGCCAAATTATACTACATAAAATTTCTAATGGATATGATGATTAGTTTTGGTGTAATGGGTGGCCAAATGTAGCAGTTTAGAAGTTCGTGATGGATAAAATCACAACTTTGTCATTCTCTGTAACATGCAGTTATAAATATAAAGTAAATATTTTCACATGTCTGAGGACTATAGGTCACTGTGAAATAATTCTGAAAATTTCAGATCTCTATCTTTTGTTGTTCAGAAGTCTGAAAATGGTCGGAAATTTCAAGTCTTAATTTTGGCCGCAATTTTAGGGTACCCCCCCCCTACCTGCTTCAAATGGCCATAACTTTGAAACTAATGACAATAAAGCAGTCAAATTTTGGATTTTCCCATCATATATAATGTACTACACACGTGGACAAAATTGTTGGTACCCCTCAGTTAAAGAAGGAAAAACCCACAATTCTCACTGAAATCACTTGAAACTCACAAAAGTAACAATAAATAAAAATTTATTGAAAATTAAATAATCAAAATCAGCCATCACTTTTGAATTGTTGATTAACATAATTATTTAAAAAAACAAACTAATGAAATAGGGCTGGACAAAAATGATGGTACCCATAACTTAATATTTTGTTGCACAACCTTTTGAGGCAATCACTGCAATTAAACAATTTCTGTATTTGTTAATGAGCGTTCTGCAGCTGTCAACAGGTATTTTGGCCCACTCCTCATGAGCAAACAGCTCCAGTTGTCTCAGGTTTGATGGGTGTCTTCTCCAAATGGCATGTTTCAGCTCCTTCCACATATGTTCAATGGGATTCAGATCTGGGCTCATAGAAGGCCACTTTAGAATAGTCCAACGCTTTTCTCTCAGCCATTCTTGGGTGTTTTTGGCTGTGTGTTTTGGATCGTTGTCCTGTTGGAAGACCCATGACCTGCGACTGAGACCAAGCTTTCTGACACTAGGCAGCACATTTCTCTCCAGAATGCCTTGATAGTCTTCAGATTTCATCGTACCTTGCACACTTTCAAGACACCCTGTGCCAGATGCAGCAAAGCAGCCCCAAAACATTACTGAGCCTCCTCCATGTTTCACCGTAGGGACAGTGTTCTTTTCTTCGTATGCTTGGTTTTTGAGTCTATGAACATAGAGTTGATGTGCCTTACCAAAAAGCTCCAGTTTGGTCTCATCTGTCCAAAGGACATTCTCCCAGAAGCTTTGTGGCTTGTCAACATGCATTTTTGCAAATTCCAGTCTGGCTTTTTTATGAGTTTTTTTCAGCAGTGGTGTCCTCCTTGGTCGTCTCCCATGAAGTCCACTTTGGCTCAAACAACGACAAATGGTGCGATCTGACACTGATGTACCTTGGCCTTGGAGTTCACCTTTAATTTCTTTGGAGGTTGCTCTGGGCTCTTTGGATACAATTCCAACGATCCGTCTCTTCAATTTGTCATCAATTTTCCTCTTGCGGCCACGTCCAGGGAGGTTGGCTACTGTCCCGTGGGTCTTGAACTTCTGAATAATATGAGCCACTGTTGTCACAGGAACTTCAAGCTGTTTAGAGATGGTCTTATAGCCTTTACCTTTAAGATGTTTGTCTATAATTTTTTTTCGGATGTCCTGGGACAATTCTCTCCTTCGCTTTCTGTTGTCCATGTTCAGTGTGGTACACACCTTTTCACCAAACAGCAGGGTGACTACTTGTCTCCCTTTAAATAGGCAGACTGACTGATTATGAGTTTGGAAACACCTGTGATGTCAATTAAATGACACACCTGAGTTAATCATGTCACTCTGGTCAAATAGTTTTCAATCTTTTATAGAGGTACCATCATTTTTGTCCAGGCCTGTTTCATTAGTTTGTTTTTTTAAATAATTATGTTAATCAACAATTCAAAAGTGATAGCTGTTTTTGATTATTTAATTTTCAATAAATTTTTATTTATTGTTACTTTTGTGAGTTTCAAGTGATTTCAGTGAGAATTGTGGGTTTTTCCTTCTTTAACTGAGGGGTACCAACAATTTTGTCCACGTGTGTAAATGTATGTAAAAACTTAACAAAATCTGAGAGGGTCAGGTGGGGGACCACCGGTTGAAATGATATGGAATGACCCAAATATAAAAATACATGTACTGAAGATTTGAGCCGTATTGTACCTGACTAGTTGATGTACTACCAAAAAATTAAAAAAAAAACGTTTTCATCTGCTTTATGTCTTCCTCAAACATGAATGGACCAGCACACCAGCAGGTGCCTGAAGGCCTTCCTCTCTAAAAAGATCATGTCTGTTGCAGCTGTCCACTGGGGTGGAGACAAGCATTCCACAGCTTAATACCAAACATGCTGCAGGTCCCTGTGAAGGCCACATTCTAGGGAGATGGGAAATAGGAAATACTATGATGTAGTCAACATTAATGTTTGTTTCTTCTTTCCCTCGGCTGCTACTATATTAATTAGAACTGTATGCAACTATGAAAAAATCCAACAGGAATCATTCTTGCTGTATTCTGTGAACTTGCTCTAATCATTATTGTTTTGCTTCTCTGCAGGTACACTCAGGCCTGTCTGTGAATTAGCCCTTCACTCCTTCCTCATCCCTACCCTCTGCTGATGATGTCATCTCCACCAGCAAAGCCGTCCACTGCATCCCTGGCCCTCGGATCCCACCTGCGACCCTCCACAGCCCTGGACTCTCTGTCTGTTTCTTCCCTCTTGTCTGGGGATCTGGATGATGAAGGAGATGGAGGAAGAGGAGGAGAGGCAGAAGGACTGGGAGACTTAGAGGTGAACCCATATGATGGTTTGCCCTTTTCTTCGCGCTACTATGCCCTGCTGGAAGAGAGACAGAAGTTGCCTGTGTGGAGGCTCAGGCAGAGTCTGTTGCAACACTTGGAGAGTCACAACATGGTGCTCCTCAGTGCACCAAGTGGAGCTGGAAAAAGCACCCAGGTAACCTGGAACTGATCAGGCCACAGTAAAAAAAAATGAATAAATTTTTAAAAAATCATCATATAAATATAATTCTAAACTTGGTTTTATAAAGTCAAGTTCAGAACATGAGTGTTTGGTGTCCAAGATTGTTTGCAATTATGGAAGATGAAATTAAATTCCTGAGAAAGAAAAATCTTTGTAGAATAAGTAAAGTACACGATAGTTGATAAAAAAAAAACTTTATTCAGTGTAACACAATAAGCCAAACATCATCATGCATCAGTGTTTAATGATGTTATTTTGTGCTGAGCTACATGTGTACAAGAACTTTAAATACTGTGTAAAATTATCAAGATTAGTATGAATACGATACTAAAAATCACAACACAGCAATATGTGATATTCTGTGCTGCAAACACAGTTCTGTCCATTCCACTATAGCCAAGAGAGCTCAGTGAAAAACAAATAGACAAAACACAAGCAAAGATAACTCATGCCCTGCTTTCCCAAAATGCTGCAAATGCACAAGCTAAATAAGAAACATTCAGCAATCTTACAACATAAACATGCCATAAAGACAACTGTAAAGTCAGACAATGTTCCATCACTGATAGTGAATGCCTCCAGAAACATTGAACGAACACAGTCAGAATGTAATAATGTTTGCAGCAGTCCCACCATCAGTGATAAAAGGTCCAACAGATTTAGTGTTTCCCAATATTTTGTCAGTGTTGAAGCTGTATTATTTTTGTATATCTCAGTCTATTTAGCTGTGTTTTCTTGAACTGCCATGTGCTTAGCTCCTCTTTGCCACTCTGCAGTGTGTTTGTATTGAGATTAGGGAGATCTTTGCAGTTGACACGAACCAAAAATGGAAGCAGTGAGATGTTTTCATGCCACAGAAAGCTGGCATAGTTACAGCTGGAAATTTCACGTTATTATAACATAGTAATAGGGGTCTTCTGTGTTGACTTTTTTGTATAATTTTGGAATTTTTTCTTTTACTTGATATCAAAAGTAGAAACTTGAAAAGAACATGCCTGGCTGAGAGGATATTGTCAATGCCTTAGGCTACCAGGACAACCCTAAATCACTGGTATTGTCACAATATCAGTAATTTGGTAGGCAGTACCAATGCAATTCTACGATTCTTGATTCTATGAGTGCCAAATTTTATATAAATATAATATAAATCAAAATAATCTGTTTCATAAATGCAATTGCACACACAGTGTACATACACACACATAGAGCATTTTATTGTGACTGAATGATATGAGCAGCACCTAGCTCAGTAATAAGATTTCCTGTATAATCTTAACACGATTATGTCAGTCTTTGTGAATGTTATATGTGGGGCATTCCTGCAACGGATGCATCTGCTACAGTTACACATTATTGTTGTATCTTTAGTAGGTACTGCATCTACATTAACTTTGATACCATAGAAAAACAAATACCATCAAATTTGTAGAATTTTGGCGTTACTTGGTTACTGCCATATCAGTTCTCATGACATCCCTAATCCCCAGATACAGTTGTGCTCATAAGTTTACATACCCTGGCAGAATTTATGATTTCCTGGTCATTTTTCAGAGAATATGAATGATAGCACAAAAACTTTTCATTCACGCATAGTGAGTGGTTGGGTGAAGCCATTTATTGTCAAACAACTGTATTTACTCTTTTTAAATCATATTGACAACAGAAACTACTCAAATGACCCTGAGCAAAAGTTTACATACCCCAGTTCTTAATACCGTGTATTCCCCCCTTTAACATCGATGACAGCTTGAAGTCTTTTGTGGTATTTGTAGACGAGGGTCTTTATTTTGTCAGATGGTAAAGCTGCCTATTCTTCTTGGCAAAAAGCCTCCAGCTCCTGTAAATTCTTGGGCTGTCTAGCATGAACTACACGTTTGAGATCTCCCCAGAGTGGCTCAATGATATTGAGGTCAGGAGACTGAGATGGCCACTCCAGAACTTTTACTTTATTCTGTTGTAGCCACTGACAGGTAGACTTGGTCTTGTGCTTTGGATCGTTGTCATGTTGGAACATCCAAGTACGTCCCATGCGCAGCTTCCGGGCTGATGAGTGCAAATTTTCCTCCAGCATTTTCTGATAACATGCTGCATTCATGTTGCCATCAATTTTTACCAAGTTTCCTGTGCCTCTGCAGCTCACACATCCCCAAAACATCAGCGATCCACCTCTGTGATTCACAGTAGGGATTGTATACTTCTCATTATAGGCCTTGTTTACTCCTCTCCAAATGTAGCGTTTATGGTTGTTGCCAAAAAGTTCAATTTTGGTCTCATCACTCCAAATGACTTTTTTCCAGAAGTTTTGAGGCTCGTCTCTGTGCTGTTTGGCATATTGTAAGCGGGATGCTTTGTGGCATTTGCGTAGTAATGGCTTTCTTCTGGTGACTCGACCATGATGCCCATTTTTGTTCAAGTGCCTCCTTATTGTGCATCTTGAAACAGCCACACCAGTTTTTTTCAGAGACTCCTGTATTTCAGCTGAAGTTATTTGTGGGTTTTTCTTTGCATCCCGAGCAATTTTTCTGGCAGCTGTGGCTGAAATTTTTGTTGGTCTACCTGACCGTGGTTTGGTTTCAACAGAACCCCTCAGTTTACACTTCTTAATGAATGTTTGAACACTGCTGATAGGCATTTTCAAATTCTTGGATATCTTTTTATATCCCTTTCCTGTTTTATACAGTTCAATTGCTTTCCCCATGATTTAGAAGCCAGAAACGTCAGTGCAGCACTGGATGAAAGATGAAATGTCTGTCAAGAGCCCAGAAACTCACTGACCTTTTTTACACACACACTGATTACAAGCAAATAGATCACAGGTGAGGATGGTTACCTTTACTAGCCAGTGAAACCCGTTTGTATCAACTTGCGTGCCTGTTATCAGGCCAAACCACCAGGGTATGTAAACTTTTGATCAGGGCCATTTGGGTACTTTCTATTGTCATTATAATTTAAAAAGAATAAACACAGTTGTTTGATAATAAATAACTATAGCACAACACTAACCATGAGTGAAAGAAAGGTTTTCGTATGATCATTCATATTCTCTGAAAAATGGCCAAGAAATCATAAATTCTGCCAGGGTAAACTTATGAGCACAACTGTAATTATAGTATGCAAGGCAGTTACTGTTTCGATTCTGCGTGGTTAGGTCTCTACAGGCTTTGCACACCTGAATTTGGGAAATTTAACTCGTTCTTTTTGATAGATCCTCTCAAGTGTCATCAGTGTTTGTGTTTGTAAACTACCATTTTTAGGTGTCTCCACAGAGACTCTGTGAGGTTTAAGTCTGGACTTTGTCCTAAAACCTCTGCAGTATTGTCCTGACTCATACGATATAGGTCAGTGTTGTGCTGAAAGGTGAACAGTTGCACAAGTCTCAAGTCACTCTAATCTGGAGCAGGTTGGATGATTATTTTTGGATGATTAGCAGTGCATTCTCTTAAACAGACATGGTCCTTGTAAGTTCAATTGTCAAAAGAAATGATTTTGTTCCTTTAATTCCAGTTTGACAAACCAAGCAAGCTGCCATGCCTGTTGCTCAAGTGTTGCTGCATGCAGGCCTGATTGTTTGAGTGCTGCTGCAATGGTTCTCCTTCTAGCAGGTTCTTAGCCTAGCCACGCTATACCCATGTTTCTGATGGCACAAGGGTCTAGGGAAGCTCGACAGGGAGGGAGGCGGGCTAAAAGGTTGTCTATCAAATCCCTCTGCAGCAATTGGGTAGGTATACAACCAATCAACGCAACGAATAGGCTGACGTAGTTCCGAGAGCACCGGCGGATTGTGGCTAAGTCCCATTAGCTTCCCAACCAGCGGAGCCGCGGAGCCAACTGGTATATTAAGGATTTGCCATATCCATCTGCATAAGTCCAAATACGTCTTTCTTCTCAATGAAACACTTAAGTGCCGTCCTTTGTTTATCTTTCAAGTTGAATTTTAGCTTCAAATCTTTAAGGGCTGTGGCCAAAGCCGAGTCGAAAGATAACTGTTTATTGTGCGCCGGTTGTTTCTGTCAGAATCGTCACGCCTCTGTCGTCACTTCGTTACGCCCGCCTTCTGACTCTACACTTCATGGTGATTGGTCCGGCCAGTTTTAGGAGAATCCAGCCTCGAGCCTTATGGAGGGTAACTAGACCCACCCTGGCAGAGAATTAAATTCGTTGCCGTGGGTTGTGTAGCGCGGCTAGGCTAGCAGGTTCTACCATCTCTGCTGGAGACTTGCTGGTTCTTGGCCACTTTCTTCAGGAAAGGCATTTTTGCTTGGTTACTCCGTTTGGCCAGACATTCAACTCTAAATAGTCCTGGTGATTCCACCCACAATTTTGAAGTCAAAATTTCTCATTTTGGGTTATTTAGTGTAGATTCAGGGGCAAAAATCAGTTTCATTTTTTTTCTCCAAATTAAATCTACAGAAGTTTGGAAAAAGGGAGATCTTTCTGCATGGAGTTTGCATATTTTCCCTGTGCATGCATGGGTTTTCTCCAGGTTCTCCAGCTTCCTTCCACAATCCAAAGACATGCTGAGGTTAATGGGTAACTCTAAATTGTCCATATTTGCGAATGTGGCCATGATTATTTGTCTTTATGTGTAGCCCTGTGATAGACTGGTGACCTGTCCAGGGTGTCCCGTCCTCACCCTAAGTTAGCTAGGATAGAATCCAGCCCCCCACGGCCCTACAGAGGATTAAGCGGTGGGTGGATGGATGGATGAATGAATGGATGGATGAACTGTCTGCTGCATGTATAAATAGGCAGTTGAATGGTAACATAGCAGCCATAACAACTTAATGGAGAATAGATACAGTATGTACAAAAAAGTAGTGATATGCCATATTTACATAACTTGTGTTTTAAAATTTTGAAGTCTGTTTGTGTTCTAAATCATGTCCCTCAGTATTATACTACTTCTTGCTCTGCTTTCTGACCTCAGTCTTTCTTCTTTTCTTATCCCTGTCCTCCTTGCAGGTGCCACAGTGGTGTGTGGAGTATGCTTTGTCCTATGAGTTTTCTCAGGGCCTGGTGTGCTGCTCTCAGCCCTATTCGGTGGCAGCAGTGAGCCTGGCCCTTCACGTGGCTGATGAGATGGACCTCAGCCTGGGTCTGGAGGTGGGCTACAGGGTGTCCCATGATGATGGCTGTACACCTGACACCCTGCTCAGGTTAGAATCCACGGATAATGCTCACTGGACCATCTTATTATTTGCAGCTAATAGTGGGTAGTAGTTGCTCTCTTCCACCTGCCAAATGGTTGTTTTTCCATTTAACATTCGGAGAAGAGTTCACTGAGCTGTCAGGTGTTATAATGTTGAAGATAAGTGTTTGTTTTTTTTCTTAAATTTTTTTATTTAAAAATTCTAAGTCTTCAGTGGTCTCCCTTGTCGATGACACCAGGCACTTCTTTTTCTGTTTTGGTATTAACAACAGCAAATGGTTAAATGACTGTGATTTTTCCTGTTAAAGTGAAATACAAGAAATTCTTCTTAAGGGCTAAGATCAAATTCAATACTAAATTTAGCATTAGAACGATCTGCAGGAACACAATAAATTTACTTCTTTGGTGGTTGTATTTTAATTTAAACTTATGCATAATTTTAACAAACGTCAACAAAATAACACTAAATTTGTTATTTTAACACCAGGTTTTGTGAAAGATTATTAGCTTTACTACCATAAAGGAAAAGTTTGTCATTTTAGGAAATAGTTTTGATTTTTTTTCTTTTATTTTTTTGTAGTTTATTTTCTTGCCAAATTACATGAGAAGATTGATATCACTACCACATCTGTACATTCACTGTGGAACTAGAACAAGGAGTCAATTAGCTTACCTTAGCATAAAGACTGACAGTGGGGAGCAGGGGCGGGTTTAGACTTTCAGCTCTAGGGGTGCTTAGCACCTGGTTGGGGGTGGGGGTGGGGGGCGCACATCTGACCAATGTTAAGCGACCCAGCTCTTCTGCATTCATAACAGAGCTCAGTCATTCTCTTAGATGACCCATTGATTTTCATTTGGGATCAGGTTTGATTGGTCTCTCCCATTGGCCTTCAGGAAACAACTGATTCCATAGGCTAACTAAGTGCCATTGATAAAAGTCCATTTATTGATGATTTTTTTTTCCTTTGCTTGAATACAGACTTTGCCTCAGGCTTATAAATGCAGATTTCATGGACAAACTTGTGAGTTCACTTCAGAGTATAAATACCAAGTAAATGTTGCAGTCACCTGTAGTTGCTGGCTCTGTTGGCTAGCCTGTCAATCTCTCTGCCCGATCCATCACACGCACACATGGGTGGGAGCAGCATTCAGCGCAGCGGCAGAGTAGAGGGGAGCTTTCGCTCTCTTAATGGATCAAACCATTATCCAAAAGCAGGGCGGGGGGGGGGGCGTCAAATTAGGGAGAACTTTGCCAGATTTTACATTTGGTTTGAAACGGTAAAATAAATAACACTGTTAATAATTATTTCAGCATTTATTATAAACATAAATTAAGGGGTGCTCAAGCACCCCTGAAAATGGTCTAGCTCCGCCCCCGGTGGGGAGAAATATCGAGCTAACAAAAATACATCTACCAACACCTCTAGAACTCACTCATAGTTGTTTCTAGTTTGTATAAACGACAAGTTTTGTTTTTGCACAAAGTTCAGTTCTGGGACTATTTCTCTCGAGGCACTGAACAAAGAAAAATATTTTCACATCTTGTTTAAGCTTTAAAGTGCTTGCAATCTTCTGTATATGCAAAGTAAAACTAATTCTTGCCTGTATTCAGCTTCATGACAACTGGAAATAAGAGTAGTATCAGTCTTCTTATTAAGCTCATGGCAAGAAAACAACTATGGGTATTTCCCAAAATAACAAAAGAGTGTCCCAGAATAGCTGTATCATGTAATCATAACTGCCTTCCCCCAATAGGCAATGTGGATCCCATCATTGGATTTCACTAGTTTGGTCTGATATTGCTACTGAGTCTTTCTTTTGCTGACAGCCACACCTTGACTTTTTTGTTCTCAGTTTCTTGCAGTTTAATGTCTAAGGTGGCAGGCAAAGTGCTATAGCAGTGTTTTTCACTGAAGGTTGATCACTCTGTTCTGTTGAGCACTCATGCTGAAATCAGTGAAATGTACATCCAGAAAGGTTTTAGTATTTAGCTATTTTTAGCAAATGCCTGTCACTTGGTGCTTTAGAAGTGCAAATTATTAAAATGACTGTGCTTCTTACTTCATCTGTGTTTTCTTTATTTTCCAGATTTGTCAGTGACACGCTCCTGCTGGAGGAAATGATGTCAGACCCTCTGCTGCATCAGTATGGTGTCGTAGTGTTAGATGAGCTCCAGGAGCGTACCGTGCCCACTGATGTGCTGCTGGGCCTGCTGTGTGATGTCTGCCGCCAGAGGCCAGACACCTTTCGGGTGGTTCTCCTCACTCACCCAACGCTTGCACCTCGTCTTTCCACCTTCCTGGGACCCTCCATTCCTCACCTCTCCCTGGACAGCCTGCTCACTGAGCCTCCAACCAGAGAGCAGAGAGAGGGAGGTGGACTACAGCACAGGAAGGCTGTGGATGGGGAGAAAGTAGAGACCCTGTACAGAGAACTTTCATCAGGGAAAGAACCCGTGGCTGCCGCCTGTCACATGGTGTTGGATCTTCACCGAAGAGGAGAGGAGGGAGATGTGATGGTGTTTCTGGCCAGTTCACAGGTACAGGATTATAATTTATACCTTATGTACATCCCAACACTCCAAAGTTCTTGAACAACACGTTCATTTCTGACTTTACAAACCTAAAGTATGTTGAGATATATTGGTTCTGGAGTGATTTAATGTTTTTCTTTCCAAAATGTTCCTTCTTTGAACTTCATAGCACTCCAAACTCAATATATTTTAGATTTTGAGCTGCTGGTTAGACAAAACATCACAAAAAAGACATCTTCATAGACTGTGAGAAATTAACAGCTTAGTTAATCATAAAAATAATCATACGTTGCAGCAGACATGTGAGCACGAAGGTTAGAATGCACTCTTGAAGGGAATCCCTCATTAATTACATCAAAGCAATGTTTTTTTACACTTCTTTGTTTCTTTGAACAGTTAAACAAAGTCAGTATCCTTAACTTAGCATAGAACTGAAAAGGGTTTGAAACAGCTAGCAAAACCTAGTCAAGGTTTCAGTGTCCTTTGTAGTTGAAAATAGGATGATATTTGTTCTGAATGCCTAGGACTACTTTTAACCCTGTTTTTAACAGTTCCTGCAGTCCCTCCAATAGCAAGCAATTAACTTGTTAAGGAAAAATTGTAGGTCATTTCGAACCAACATACAGAAGGTCATCCCTTGACTCCAATTGGAGACACACAGAAGCACACCAAGTGCTCAGACAGACAACTATTTGCTGATATAGCAACAACAACAAGGTTAGATCCTGCCTCTTTTCTCTTTCAGACAGTATAAACCTTGCAAGGACAGAGAGACTCCTCAGAGTTGATACTGACAATGCACTTGTTATGTCAATTCTCCTGAATTCAGTAAAGCATTTTTCTCTACATCAGTCATCTGAGTGTTCCTGAGTTCACCTCCTGTGTTTCCTCACCTGACATTGCAGAAATTCCCTAACAAACTCAGCAGCTTGTGGCTTAGCAAGATATGACCGTCAGATCATTGTTTTCATCATTGCCCCCACTTCCTAGATCTTTTTGTTTTTGGATAGGCTCCAAAAAGACAATAGAGTATTATGTGCACACTAGGGGATGAAAATTTTCACTCTTGCAAATCCTGGAGAAATGATCTTAAATTGAATCTCAAATGAAGAACTTCCGAGAGTCAAGTCCATGGCTCTCTGAAGTTCTGAGAGAACAAAGAACTGGACTCAGGGCAGCAGAAAGAAAGTGGCGTAAATCCCAAAAACACGCTGATTTGTCCTCATACAAACAGAAACTTGCTTCCTTTACCTCCTGCTTGCAGTCTGCAAAGAAAGCTTTTAATCAGAACAAGATCTGTGCAGCTTCTGATTCCAGAAAACTGTTTATGGCATTCAACTCCTTGTTTTCTCCTCCAGCTGCTCAGGTGTCCACTGAGCTGACTCCAGACATGTTCTCTGAGCCTTACCAGGCCAGTCAGCTCAAACCCACTACTGCTCCTTCACTCAGATCTTTTGCTCCTCTGTGCGAGGATGAGGTTTCCAGACTTCTTCTAAGCTCAAAACCTACAACTTGTTCTCTCGATCCAATACCCACCAGCATCCTGCAGACTATCTTGCCCACAATCAAACCTGCAGTCACGCACATTGTCAACTCCTCCCTGGAAACTGGCATTTTTCCTGCTACTTTTAAACAAGCCCGCGTCACCCCACTGCTCAAAAAGCCTCATCTCAACCCAGCCCAGGTTGAAAACTACAGGCCAGTCTCACTTCTACCATTCCTGTTGAAAATACTGGAGCACTCAGTATTTAACCAAGTCTCTGAACATCTGCGGAACAACAACCAACTTGACCCCTTTCAGTCAGGCTTCAGGTGCGACCACTCCACTGAGACTGCACTCCTATCAGTCACAGAATCTCTGCGGCTGGCAAGAGCTGCTGGTCAGTCCTCTGTCCTACTGCTGCTGGACTTGTCTGCTGCCATTGACACTGTGAACCATCAAATCCTCCTCTCCACACTCTCTGAGCTCCTCATCTCAGGTTCTGTCCTGTTGTGGTTCAAGTCCTACCTCACAGGCAGATCCTTCAGAGTGTCATGGCGAGGGGAGGTATCAAGGTCACATGTCCTATCAACAGGAGTCCCTCAGGGCTCAGTGCTTGGTCCCTTACTCTTCTCTCTGTACACCACCTCACTTGGTGCAGTGATCCACTCCCATGGCTTCTCTTACCACTGTTATGCTGATGACACTCAGCTTTTCCTCTCTTTTCCACCTGACGACACAACAGTTTCAGCTCGGATATCAGCATGTCTGGCTGATATCTCCACATGGCTAAAGGAACTGCACCTTCAGCTAAATCTGTCTAAGACTGTACTCATGGTCTTTCCAGCTTGTCCATCTGTTCAGCCTCAGATCAGTGTCCAACTTCACTCGAGCCTACTTGTGCCCACAAACTCAGCCAGAAACCTGGGTGTCATGACTGATGACCAGCTGACCTTTCATGTGTTCATGTGGCCTCAGTTTCTCGAGCTTGTCCTTATGCCCTCTACAACATCAGGAAGATCAGACCCTTCCTGAGCCAACAGGCCACGCAACTTCTGGTTCAGGCTCTTGTGATGTCACGCATTGACTACTGCAACTCTCTTCTGGCAGGTCTCCCTGCATGTACAGTCAAACCTCTACAGATGATCCAGAATGCAGCATCACGTCTGGTCTTCAACCAGCCCAAAAGAGCTCATGTCACTCCCCTGTTAATCTCCCTTCACTGGCTTCCAGTTGCAGCCAGAATCAAATTCAAAACTCTCCTCCTGGCTTACAAAACATTTACAAGAACGGCCCCAGCCGAATCCTACCTGGATTCCCTGATCCAGGTCTACTCCCCTTCACGCCCACTTCGCTCTGCATGTGAGAGACGCCTGGTGCTTCCAGCCCAACACGGCTCGAAATCTCTAGCCAGACTCTTCTCCTCTGTTGTTCCCAAATGGTGGAACAAACTACCAAACTCTGTGCGTTCTGCTGAGTCCCTTTCTACTTTTAAGAGACAATTGAAGACTCAATTGTTCAGAGAACACCTAGGCACTTAATCCCACTCCACCTTAGGGGTAGAATAAGTCAGGTGGTCCAAAACCCAGCACTTACTTAACGCTGACAAAGTAAAAAAAAAAAAAGGGGGGGGGGGGGGGTGGTTAGCAATTCTTCTGCAACTTGATGGCGACACCTTTGACCAATCGCACTTGAAGCACTTTTGCACTTACTACAGGTTTTTCCTTATGTCTGAATTCTTGCTTGTGTTGTACGTCGCTTTGGACAAAAGCGTCTGCTAAATGAAATTGTAGAATTGTAGAAGATCTTCAAACAGTTGGTTAAAAAAAACTTTACTTTCTGAACTTCTTATGAATATCTCTTGACCAATAACCAAAGTTTTTTGGGAAACATGCTTTTACTAAAATAATGCTCACTGGGACCTCTAAACTCATCGACATCTAAGCCACCTCTAGAAGCAGTGGCAGGCCAACAACTGTTTTGTTGTGATGAAAACTTCAGTTTGTTTGGGAGTGTCAAGATGGACTGCTGCTGTGCCACATGTGTGAATGTGCGCAGTGCTGGACTGATTTATTGGCAAAAGTAAAACTAAGCAACAATGAAAATTTAAAGTGTACTATTGTAAGAGGTCTCACTGTTTTCCTTGAACACTGAGTGAATACTCAGTTTCACCACCTTTGTCTTGTAGAGAAGTGAATTGAGGACACCTCAACCTGAGAGGTCTCTGGTGCATTGCAGGTGTCTGATGTCCTGGTTCTCACACACACACACACACACACACACACACACACACACACACACACACACACACACACACACACACACACACACACACACACACACACACACTTTTCCACTCAAAGCAAATCATATAGAACATGTAGACAAAACATTTTGTCATGAGTTATCAAACTGTGTACAAAGGTATCTGTGCATATTTACTTTCAGTATATCAAAGTCTAACACAGAGGTAACTCCCTTTTATGTCAACATTACCAAAGTTCCACACTCACTGTCACTTCTGGTTTCCTTTAAAGACAGTTAATGGATCCATTAGCTGAGGCTAGATGTGTCATTCCAAGTCCTCTCTGTTGATGCTGATCTGTACAGGTTAATCCTCTGTGAAGCCCACACACAAACACACTCACATACACAGTAGTGACAAATGTAAACACAGAATACTTCTCAGGGTTTCCCTGTGTCAGCTGTAATAAACCCTCACACTGAATGTGGAGGGTTTGACCCTGGGAGTTGAAAAAAGAGGACAAAAAAATGAGGTTACATCCTCTGTCTTTATATTTTGTAGGAAATAGATGAGTGTGTTGCCCTGCTGGAGAAGGAGTGTGTAGCTCTGAGTCCTCAGCTTGGACCTCTCAGACTGCTCCCCCTCTATGCTGGACTAGGTGGACAGGCTCAGCGGGTCTATGAATCCGACCCTGATGCTTCTACAATGCATGAAAACAACAGCTCCGATCGCATGGAGGGCTCGGTGCTAGGAGTTGGAGGTCTGGGCATCAAAAGAAAAGTCATCCTTACCGATACGCTCGCCGAGGCATCCTTTTCCCTGCCAGCCATTCGCTATGTTGTAGACACAGGCCTTCAACTCAAAACTGTGAGTCAATTTATAGTACACACAAAATTCTAATCATGAACCATGAAATTCCGAAAATCATTTTGTTTATGTCTGTCTCTTTAGTTTCTATGGTCTTTATTATTGCTGTTTTTAAGTGTAAATTGAGCTGTGCCAGTTAAATATAATAAATTCAATTTATATTGTACTTAACTGGAAGAACAAGCCATTATTAGATTTCCAAGGAAAGAAATAGAATGTTCACACTGTTATTTAAATTAACTTTCCTATTTCAGACCTTTTTACTTCTTTTTCTGTCGCAGGTTTACAATCCACAAATAAGAGCAAACTCACAGGTTCTGAGGTCAATAAGCAAACACCAGGCCAACATGAGAACTCAAAGGGTAAACAGCCAACGTCCAGGTACATCAAATGTCGTAGCTTCTGTTCTTCATGTAGAATATGAAAATGTCTAAATTTGGTACCTTGTATTGGTGGGTGTACAAAAGACACTGTGTCAGACAACATTGAATTTCATTAATATAACTCTTTCGTTGTTGCTATGTAGGGCTGTGTCTCCGTCTGTACCCCCAGTCACTGTATGAGGGAGGGATGGAGGATTCTCACTGTCCAGGTGTGGTGGAGGAGAACCTCAGCCACTTGGTGCTGTTGCTCAAGAGGCTTGATATCGCTGACATGGGACAGTGCAAGTTCCTGGACAGACCAGGTACCTTTTATGAACTGCTTTAAATGATAACAAGAGGAGTTACCTTTAAATGATGAGTGACAGTCCATCACATTGTACAACAGATAAAGTAATTATAAACCACAACGTGTCATCTTCAGGCTCCACACCTGCAGCAAGGCAAGTAATGCAGACTATCAAACTGTCACTGACTGTATCATAGTAACGGGTGGCTCTACAGGTTGAGCTAGCAACCTATAAACAGGCTATAGTCCCTGACACAGCAGCCATGAGTTTGAGTCCGATCCATGACATGTTTTTCCCCACGTCTCTCTCTCTCTCTCAACTGTCCTCTATAATAAAAGCCTAAATAAAATTTAAAATAAAAACTAGGGTGCAACTAACAATTTTTACAATAGTTGAATAAGCTATTAAACACTGAAATGAATATTTAACTATTGAGAAACTATGAGGAATCTCACAATTAATCTGTGGCTTTTATTTAGTTCGGTAGTTGGTCAGTTACATTTAATTTCAAGTTGTTTTAATCAAGTGCTAAGTAGCAACAAAAACAAAGATGAATACTTATTTAAAAAATTTGTCTGGTATTGAATTTTGTTAAAACCAAAATTGAAAATGAAGAATGTAGCAGCAAACTTATACAAGCAGACTGTTAGAGGGCTACAGATACCCAGGTGTTCAGTTATCAACAGACTGAACTAGAAACTAGCCTGTTGACACAATGCATTGGATTTGTGTGTGTGTGTGTGTATATATGTATATATATATATATATATACACACACACATACACTCAACAAAAATATAAATGCGACACTTTTGTTTTTGCTCCCATTTTTTATGAGATGAACTCAAAGATGTAAAATTTTTTCCACATACACAATATCACCATTTCTCTCAAATATTGTTCACAAATCTGTCTAAATCTGTGATAATGAGCACTTCTCCTTTGCTGAGATAATCCATCCCACCTCACAGGTGTGCCATGTCAAGATGCTGATTAGACACCATGATTAGTGCACACGGACCACGTACCACAGACCATGTGTAACTACACCAGCCCTGGACCTCCACATCCAGCATGTTCACCTCCAAGATCGTCTGAGACCAGCCACTCGAACAGCTGCTGAAACAATGGGTTTGCATAACCAAAGAATTTCTGCACAAACTGTCAGAAACCGTCTCAGGGAAGCTCATCTGCATGCACGTCGTCCTCATCGGGGTCTCGACCTGACACCAGTTCGTCGTCGTACCCAACTTGAGTGGGCAAATGCTCACATTCGATGGCTTCTGGCACGTTGGAGAGGTGTTCTCTTCACGGATGAATCCCAGTTTACACTGTTCAGGGCAGATGGCAGACAGCATGTGTGGTGTCGTGTGGGTGAGCGGTTTTCTGATGTCAATGTTGTGGATGGAGTGGTCCATGGTGGTGGTGGAGTTATGGTATGGGCAGGCGTCTGTTATGGACGAAGAACACAGGTGCATTTTATTGATGGCATTTTGAATGCACAGAGATATCGTGACGAGATCCTGAGGCCCATTGTTGTGCCATACATCTAAGAACATCACCTCATGTTGCAGCAGGATAATGCACAGGCCCATGTTGCAAGGATCTGTACGCAATTCTTGGAAGCTGAAAACGTCCCAGTTCATGCATGGCCAGCATACTCACCGGACATATCACCCATTGAGCGTGTTTGGGATGCTCTGGATCGGCGTATACGACAGCGTGTACACCCCCCCCCCCCCCCAAAAAAAAAAAAAAAAAAAAAAAAAAACACATAACAAAAACAAAACTGCACCTTTCAGAGTGGTCTTTTATTGTGGGCAGTCTAAGGCAGACCTGTGCAGTAATCATGGTGTCTAATCAGCATCTTGATATGGCACACCTGTGAGGTGGGATGGATTATCTCAGCAAAGAAGTGCTGACTATCACAGATTTAGACAGATTTGTGAACAATATCCGAGAGAAAAAGTTTTAGATCTTTGAGTTCATCTCATAAAAAATGGGAGCAAAAGCAAAAGTGTTACATTTATATTTTTGAGTGTATATATGTGTTTTTATATATATATATATATATATATATATATATGTCAGGGTAGAGACTGCGATTTGGTAGAGTTGGAGTTTCTACCAGTAGAGATTGCGATTGGAGTCTCTACCAGTAGAGTTTGCGATTGTAATTTCTACCAGTAGAAACTCCAGTCCTACCAGTAGAGATGGAACTTTAAATCTGACCCCTGCCCTGACCCCTGACCCTAACCTTAAAAGTCTAACCTTCGCCCTGACAAATCTCTACTGGTAGGATTGGAGTTTCTACTGGTAGAGATTGCGATCGCAGTCTCTACTGGTAGAGACTCCAATCGCAATCTCTACTGGTAGAAACTCCAACTCTACCAAATCGCAGTCTCTACCCTGACATATATGTATATGTGTGTGTGTTTATATATGTGCGTGTGTGTGTGTGTTTATATATGTATATAAACACACATACACCTAGCTTGTATACTTTTGTAAAATGTGTGTGATTTATGTGAATTACTGCTACAACACTGCAATTTTGGAGACCCAGTTTTATCATCATACAACTTAAATTCCTCATGATCTGCTGTGCTGAGATTAGCTATGAACTTGGTCCACTCACAACATCTGTTCCCAGACTGTGAGAGGGTGGTCAATGCTTTTATAAGATCCAGTGTAGGTGCTACAAGCCATATAATCTTGCACATGTGTGACTCAGCAGTTAGTGATACACTTTACTCCAGTAGACACTAGACAGTAATGCCTACATATCAGAGTGTTCTGTGAGTGTTCACAAATTAATCAACAGTTACCTTAATTGGATACTAATTTTATTACGACTGCATAGATTATTTTTTGACCCTGATTAAAATACAGAAGTGACCGCACTATACAACTGGACTAAATTTTCCTTTATTACCACATTTGACTGTATCCCACATACCATGACCTACAGCACCAACTGTGGACACATTCATCACTAAAATAGTCCCTAATAAATCTTCTGTTAAAGTAAGAATTGCAGGTTCATTAGCAACGGGTAATGGGTTCAGTGCTGTGTGCAACAGACATAGAAGGAAAGTTGAAAAGTATTGGGAAAGGCTTCAACATTGTGTGATATTTTCATGGCATTTTGTAAACGTAGTGAAGGGTGCATTTTTTTCTTGACATTTGTCATATTGTTACTCAAATTATCAACTCGCAGCCAAGCTGTGGAGAGTGTCTTCTGTAGTTCATTTACATTCGAGCAGTATCTCCACTGTTTGTCATCTTTGTTGCTTCATCAGACCATGATCATTTATATGTACCACTGCAGTTTGCAGAGGGTTACTTGTCACTTTCACCTCTGTAGTTATTCTCTCTCTTCCTCCCCTCCAGCCCCTGAGGCTCTAATGCAGGCCTTGGAGGACTTGGACTATCTGGCAGCACTGGATGATGATGGGAACTTGTCGGAGGTGGGTATCATAATGTCAGAGCTGCCACTTGAGCCACCGCTGGCCAAAGCCCTGATCGCTGCCTGCGAGTATGACTGTGTCGATGAGCTGCTCACTGTAGCTGCCATGCTAACAGGTAAATAAGAAAAGGAAAATAATTTATACAATACGAATTCCAAAATCAGCTTAAACTGGCTAAGAAATTATTCCCCTGAGGCAAGAGATGTTGCCACGGCTATATATAGAATATTATTAAAGATTGATATCAAGTGTGTACATGCAACTGACATTTTCAAACATAATGATTTAATATACTTTTTCATAAACTAACATTTAATCTGATCTTTGTCCCGTGTCAGCTCCTTCTTGCTTCGTGACTGCAGAACCCAGCAGAGAAGAGGCTGCTGTCGCACACTGGCGACCTCTGATGCACACAGAGGGAGACCACATGACTCTAATTAATATTTATAATGCCTTCATGGAGCGTACGTAATGTTCAGCCTTCATTACAGATACACTTTCCACTGATAGTAGAATCTTGTCAAACAGTTTGTTTTTAGGATAAGATCATGAGGTAACACTTTATACTGATGCCTGCGGAGGAAATTCTGCTGTTATGGCAGCTGAGAAAGAGTCTGTAAATACATATACACACAGTAAGAGTACAAAAATACAAACAATAAAACAACACAGATCTGTGCCAGACAGGGGACGTTAGGGCTTTGTTAAATTCTCACTGGACAGCTAATGTCAGATCCTCTACAGTTTTTGGATCTTGTGTATAGAACATGAACATCTTAAAATACAGAGTCATAGTACTAATGACTCAAAGTCTCAATAACATCTAATGATACTCACATGAATTATTGAATGGTCTCTGTGTGATCACAGATAATCAGGATGAGGCGTGGTGCACAACAAACTTCCTCAGTCACGCCGCCTTGCGATTAGCTGTGGTGATCCGGGCGGAGCTGCTGGAGGTGATGCAGCGAATAGAGCTTCCAGTTTCTCCCCCCGCTTTTGGATGTCAAGACAATTGTACAAATATCAAGCGTGCACTCATCTCAGGCTTCTTCCTCAAAGTAAGCGCCCTGTTTTTATAAAGCGGTGTGATAGAATTTTAATCTGTTGCCTTTTCTGTTGATGCTTTTCTGTTTACCTTCCAGAGACATTTAACAACATTAATGATTTATGTTTTTGTTTTATGCAATTTAGTCTTATGCAGTGTTACAGCAGTGGAGCTCAGTTCAGTGCTTTGAATATCAATTTGTTTATTTAATGGGTAATTTCACGAACATTTTCTGTGTCTTGATGTGAGTATGATACCATACAGTACACAACAGAGGTGAGTACATTCCTCTAAAATATAAATGTCAAATGTTTCAAATTGTATCACCTCTGAATGCTTGCATCACTCCTTACTTGCTAAGTAAAAGGTTTTCTCTTTTGAGCAATCAAAAATACAGGCAATACATGAAACTCAGTGCAACAAAAATGAATACACCTGTGATGACTGAACCACAAGTTAGAAAATCTGTCATCATTTAAAAAAATAGTACCTACACACGTGGACAAAATTGTTGGTACCCCTCAGTTAAAGAAGGAAAAACCCACAATTCTCACTGAAATCACTTGAAACTCACAAAAGTAACAATAAATAAAAATTTATTGAAAATTAAATAATCAAAATCAGCCATCACTTTTGAATTGTTGATTAACATAATTATTTAAAAAACAAACTAATGAAATAGGGCTGGACAAAAATGATGGTACCCATAACTTAATATTTTGTTGCACAACCTTTTGAGGCAATCACTGCAATTAAACGATTTCTGTATTTGTCAATGAGCGTTCTGCAGCTGTCAACAGGTATTTTGGCCCACTCCTCATGAGCAAACAGCTCCAGTTGTCTCAGGTTTGATGGGTGTCTTCTCCAAATGGCATGTTTCAGCTCCTTCCACATATGTTCAATGGGATTCAGATCTGGGCTCATAGAAGGCCACTTTAGAATAGTCCAACGCTTTTCTCTCAGCCATTCTTGGGTGTTTTTGGCTGTGTGTTTTGGATCGTTGTCCTGTTGGAAGACCCATGACCTGCGACTGAGACCAAGCTTTCTGACACTTGGCAGCACATTTCTCTCCAGAATGCCTTGATAGTCTTCAGATTTCATCGTACCTTGCACACTTTCAAGACACCCTGTGCCAGATGCAGCAAAGCAGCCCCAAAACATTACTGAGCCTCCTCCATGTTTCACCGTAGGGACAGTGTTCTTTTCTTCGTATGCTTGGTTTTTGAGTCTATGAACATAGAGTTGATGTGCCTTACCAAAAAGCTCCAGTTTGGTCTCATCTGTCCAAAGGACATTCTCCCAGAAGCTTTGTGGCTTGTCAACATGCATTTTTGCAAATTCCAGTCTCGCTTTTTTATGAGTTTTTTTCAGCAGTGGTGTCCTCCTTGGTCGTCTCCCACGAAGTCCACTTTGGCTCAAACAACGACGAATGGTGCGATCTGACACTGATGTACCTTGGCCTTGGAGTTCACCTTTAATTTCTTTGGAGGTTGCTCTGGGCTCTTTGGATACAATTCCAACGATCCGTCTCTTCAATTTGTCATCAATTTTCCTCTTGCGGCCACGTCCAGGGAGGTTGGCTACTGTCCCGTGGGTCTTGAACTTCTGAATAATATGAGCCACTGTTGTCACAGGAACTTCAAGCTGTTTAGAGATGGTCTTATAGCCTTTACCTTTAAGATATTTGTCTATAATTTTTTTTCGGATGTCCTGGGACAATTCTCTCCTTCGCTTTCTGTTGTCCATGTTCAGTGTGGTACACACCTTTTCACCAAACAGCAGGGTGACTACTTGTCTCCCTTTAAATAGGCAGACTGACTGATTATGAGTTTGGAAACACCTGTGATGTCAATTAAATGACACACCTGAGTTAATCATGTCACTCTGGTCAAATAGTTTTCAATCTTTTATAGAGGTACCATCATTTTTGTCCAGGCCTGTTTCATTAGTTTGTTTTTTTAAATAATTATGTTAATCAGCAATTCAAAAGTGATGCCTGTTTTTGATTATTTAATTTTCAATAAATTTTTATTTATTGTTACTTTTGTGAGTTTCAAGTGATTTCAGTGAGAATTGTGGGTTTTTCCTTCTTTAACTGAGGGGTACCAACAATTTTGTCCACGTGTGTATGTGATTTCCAGTTAGTCTAACTGCATTACCATGGATCTAAAATGAGGTGTGAACAACAGAACTTTCTCAGTTTTGGCCCAATGGGCTGTGTACAGCGTCAAGGCTGCTCATGGAAGCGAATTGTCAGAAGTACTGAAAGATGGAAACAAGGATACAGGAAGAATTGAAAGTCTATCCAAATACAGTAGCAGCAGTAATCAGTAGGTGTAACACGACTGTATTTTACTCCTTTGTACTATTTTAAAGAGGAAGACAAAGCAGCACAGCCCCTCCAGCTGCTAAGACAATAGCCTCTGAAAATTCATAGAACATCTCTCCAGAAATGTGTCCTACATGTTGTGAAGGATTGAGTCTGTTGTTGGTAATAAAGTGAAAAACTTTTTAAAAATTAATCTCCATAATGAATTGCAGTTATGAAGTACTGACTTTTGTTCCTTTGAGCTTCTACTGTGTGCATTTTATAATTGTAAATTTAATTGATTGGTTTTCAATTTTGAATAAGAGTAATAGCCCTGCTATTTAACTTAGAAGTAATGCAGTTGCAGTAAGATGATATTATGTTATGTCATTTGGCATCTCAGTGACATTCCACAGGGATGTGTTCACTTCTGTTGTGTACTGTACTTTGTATTACTGTGAGGTGAATTTACCTTGGGCTAATGTTCTCACATTTGCATTTACCTGTATGTAATAGTACTTGCAGGTATTATTTTCATATTATGATTTTAGCCAACACTATACTTGTGGTGTAGATTTTAATGTGGCTCACTAATTCAGTCCATAGTGAATACAGAAATTCCAGGTCACCATGACAGTCTTTATGATCCCTTGACATTTCTGCTAACACGTTGACATTTGTGCTTTTTGGTTTTTGGGTTTTTTTTGAGTTGCTTTTTTCCCCCTTTTTTACCTCCGCCAGGAGGATATGTAATCACCGGAGTTTGTTTGTCTGTCCATCTGTGTGTGTGTCTGTGTGTGTGTGTGTCTGTTTGTCTGTTAACAGCATAACTCAAAAAGTCATGGACGGATTTTCACCAAATTTTTACAGGATGTCCGGAAGAGCACGAGTAAGAATCGATTAGATTTTGGAGGTGATCCGAATCACCGTCTGGATCCAGGAATTTTTTGAAGGTCGAAGGACAATTGAGATATGGCCGCCAGGCGGCCAGGCGGCCATATCTCTTCTTACTCGTGCTCTTCCGGACATCCTGTAAAAATTTGGTGAAAATCCGTCCATGACTTTTTGAGTTATGCTGTTAACAGACAAACAGACACACACAGACACACACACAGACACACACACACACACACACACACACACACACGGACACACAGACACACACACAGACGGACAGACAAACGGTATGGCGGAGATATGCGCTCTCCGAGTGCTTTTCTAGTTAACTTATGTATGTCTCACAAACTGCAGTGCAGATTGCCCTGACATTTTCTGCATACATTCATGTCTGCCTCAGGGTAAACTGTAATTTCTTTGGTGATCTTAGGCTCTTCTTTCCTTTCGGCTTTTCCCCTCAGGGGTCGCTGCTTGTTGGTAATCATTTAGCTTGTCCTCTGCTGCCATCATCAGGTCAAAATGTTAATTTGTCCAACACTTAAGTTTATAACTAAATGCCTGCCACACCCTGTACCAGGCTTAAAGCTGCTGTCCGGAGTTTCCGTTTGTTTTCAATTTATGTATCATTTTTTAACAAAGCTTAAATGTGTTAGTCTCGTTTGATACTATAATATAAAGTTAGTATAACGCGATATGAAAATTTATTCCTGAGCTCCGCCTTCCTCTCATAGACCCCCATGTTATTCCAAAAAGCGCTGGTTGCTGCCGACCAATCAAGTTCGAGCTTCAGCTTTGTCATGCTGTCAATCAACGGTTACGCGCACAGCAAGCAAGCCCATGCAGAGGTGGGCGAGCTACGCACTACGCAACCGCGCGCACACTTGTTTTGCTTGTGGAGGAGAGAGCATCAGGCCTCAGCAACTTCCAGAAAAGTTACCAATCCCACGGCTTGTCAGGCCAAGAGACTGCAGGACGTTTTTTGGCTCGGGGTGCTCGCGTCGCTCCCCGACCACGGCCCTCCATAGCCCGCCTGACGGCTTCGTTTAGATGCCGTGGTCGGGGTGCTCGCCTCGCTCCCCGACCACGGCCTCCATAGCCCGCCTGACGGCTTCGTTTAGATGCCGTGGTCGGGGTGCTTGCCTCGCTCCCCGACCACGGCCTCCATAGCCCGCCTGACGGCTTCGTTTAGATGCCCGACCTCTGGAGGAAGATGTTGGGGCGTCTGGGACATACTCTTCGTCAGAGGAGTCATGCAATTCTGAACTCTAGATAGAAATAAATAAAACAATGTAACACATATACACGCGTAAATGCACTAAGTTTGATAAACAACGTCATCAAGAGGGATACACGAGTGTAATCACATATTGAAACTTTACTAGTTCGTCCTAGCAGATTCATGTTATTTTGGTATTAGGACAAGTTAGACTCAATACAGCATTCTAACGTAATTCCTTTATTATTTACTAAATGTACTAAATGTAGAAGAGGGGAAAACAGCAAAACAGGCGAGATGCTGCAGCACTCCGGGCACTTCTCTCATGTACTGCGCGCGTGCACAAATAAAGGGGCGAAATCAGAGGGAGGGAGGGTGGGACCACCAGTGTTTTGGGAGACGCTGCGATTCAAACTCCGGATAGCAGCTTTAAACTAACCGTGACGTCACCCGTTGGTTTCAATGCCGAGAAAATGAAGCCTGGATTTTGTTACTTCCTGGTCGCCATTTTGGATTTTTTGGAGCCAGTGACGTAAAAAGCTTCATGAAACAGGCTGGACCGGAGAGCAACTCAGGGCAGGACCAGTCAATGGGACTGTCAATCAAGTATAGCCACGCCCCTGGCTCCGCCAAATTTAACGATTTATTTAAAATTCAGTATTGATTTATTTTAAGATCGGCCACCTGATCTCTCATTTTGACCATGAAAACTAATGGCAAAAAAATCCTGAGCTGTAGAAAATCAGTCTATAAAATTTTATTTTTTCCAAAAATGAATTGGGGTCTATGGAGCAAAAGCTTTTTGGAGCCAACCCTAGCGGACGGCGTGATATTGCAAGTTTTTGACACTTCCGGGTGGGCTTCAATTTTGGAGCCAGATGCTACGTCCATCTTTATATACAGTCTGTGCCAGGGGTCGGCAACCTTTTACACTCAAAGAGCCATTTCGACCCGTTTCCCACAGAAAAGAAAACACCGGGAGCCGCAAAATCCTTTTGGCATTTAAAATGAAGACAACACTGCATATATCGCTTTTTTACCTCTATGCCCTTGTTAATCAGTCGTGATTAATTAATTACAAAGCCTCTAATTAGATAGATTCATTTTTTTAATTGTGTCCTTCCACTAATATTTATCTTACTTGGTTAATGTCATTTTTGCTCCTGGACCTCACATGTTACGTAATGTTAGCTGGAAATCAATATTTTGCGAATGTCTATTTAACTTGTAAAATCTATTTATCTTAAGCTAATAACTTTTCTCCGGTAAGTCGCTGACCTATTTTCCAAGACGACACTCATCTTACTCTCTGACCTGCTGCCTGGATGTGACATCGAGCCGTGTTCTTGCGAGTAACGTGTATTACCCTATCATGAGTACTTTTGACTCAAAGACAAGACGTGTCTTTCTTGGAGTGGAGCTTTAATATACAAGCTTGCCATTCTTGAGTACAAAACGATGTGAAACTACAGGCGTTGCTTCTCCAGGAGTAAAACAAAAAAAGGCATGAAATGTGTGGGAATCTGAAGATCCGTGTTGTTTCTCTGCATCAGTTTGCGCTCTCATGTCACAGGGGAAAAAACCCGAGCAACACATCCGGTGGAGTGACACGACAAAATAAGAGCGGTAATTTCACAGTAAAACTCTATATTAAAATGCATTTAACGCACCTGAAAGGCAGAAAAATTTATTTTCCAAAGTTACAGGGAGCCACAACAGAGGGCTGAAAGAGCCGCATGCGGCTCCGGAGCCGCGGGTTGCCGACCCCTGGTCTATGCCCTGTACTTAAATTTAGAGTACGTCACCAAAGCTTTTTCATGCTAAATTAAGATGGAGGTGGTTGTGCTTCGTAATGTTGGCTTACTAATGTGAGCTGAATTAAGGTTAGAGTTGTTGACATTTCCGTAGCTCACGTCACACTTCATGTTTGTGTTAATACTCTGTTTGACCTGTAGAGTTTGTTGAAGGTGGTCTTCTTTTTAGAAATAAAAACAACTTGTCTTCATTACAGCTGATATAATTAAACTACTTTGTTTCTGTGTTTAATAAAAGCTCAAATCATATAAAATATTCAGTGCTTGTCCTCAAACATAATTTCACACTTGACATTACAGTTTGCATATTAATTTGGGATCAATTGTGTATTTTAACAGTAATATGCCTAATATTAAAACACCGCAGCATTTGACTGATCTGCTTTTGATATCACCTTTCACAGTGCTCCTTGACTCTGCATGCGTCACTCCTTTGTTATACTCCTTCCACCTTTGCCTATGTTAATGACATCTGTTTCTCTTCTGCTCAGGTGGCTCATGATGTGGATGACTCTGGTAACTACCTCCTGCTAACTCATCGCCACGTGGCCCACCTTCACCCCTTCTCCTCCTACCTATGTCGTCAGCCATGTCCCAACCCCCCCAGCTGGGTACTCTACCATGAATTCACCATCTCCCATGACAACTGCATCCGGATCGCTTCTGAAGTTCATCCTCAGATGTGAGTCAAACTGCCAAATTGGCTACAGGGACAATATAAATGTGCAAGTTATTTAAGTTGAGACCCAGCAACTTTTAATTTCAGGTAATTCGATTGAACACTTGAAAGTTCAAAAATTCTTCTTGTCCAGCCTGTTTATGATGAAGCAGGGCTCAAGCAAGCCATCTTTTGATTTTAGGGGGAGATATGTTTTGGAACTTCATAGGTGTCAGGGGGGCAGTGGCCATACAAGGTGCAATGAAAAACTATTCTTGTTGTGCACAGAAAGAGCAAAGCATGGTAATGTAACAAGTCCAAGCTGAGCTATGCTTTGTGTGGAGGATCATCAGTGGTGATGAGAGTTAAATCTACAGCTGCAACCAGAGACTAAACAACAGTCTTTAGTGGAAGTGGGCAGTTTCCCTTTATGGAGAAGTAGTGTCACGTCAGGGACACCAGAACCATGCTCATCATTGTCCTCAGCATTCATGTTGTTGTGCACCATGAATGTGTATCCCAGAGACTGTCAAGGCAGAGTTCTATTTTATCACTTTAACACTCCTGAGAGTAGACATTTGGGAGAAATTACTTGAACTGTGACACAATGGCACGTTGATCCAAATAACCATATAACTCTGAATATCTTGGAACAATAATGCCTGTCAAGTTCTGGGTTACATTAGAAAGTAAGTAAACATAAATGCTGGGTCAAGTCTGATCCTCCCCAGAGATCATGTTTGAACAACTCTGCACTACATTGACTCTGGAAAAATACAGCAGGCAGCACTGATCAACTCAGAATATCTCATCTGCCTCCAAATTATTCTTCAAGTCAAACTGTGGTCCTCAGACTCCAGTCTGTTTGACTGATACTAGAGTGTTGGTAGTCAGTAGCTCTGAAAACAAATCTATACCAAAAAATGCATGAATCAAATGAACCTTTGACATAGATTTAGATTAGATAGCATTTTTTAAAAACTGCTTACAGTGACAATAGCCATTAATAGTATATACAGTGCTGTCAAAAAGTATTTGCCCCCTTACAGAAATCTTCTATTTTCCATGTTTTTTTACACTTAAATGTTCCAGATCACGCCCTGCGACAGACTGGCGACCTGTCCAGGGTGTCCCCTGCCTTTGCCCGAGTCAGCTGGGATAGGCTCCAGCACCCCCCGCGACCCTAGTGAGGATAAAGCGTTGTATGATGGATGGATGGATGGATGTTCCAGATCATCAAACTAATATTTATATTTATTGAATATTAGACATAGATAACCCACAAAACGCAAAAGGCAAATTTTAAATGATGATTTATTGAAGAGTTATTGAAAAACTGCGTCACATCCTTTGAAAAAGTAACTTCCCCTCTGAACCTAATAACTAGTTGGGCCACTCTTGGCAGCAACAACCGCTGTTAAATGTTTGCAATAGCGTGTCTTTTACATTATCATGGAGGACTTTTGGCCCACTCTTCTTTCCAGAATAGTTTTAATTCGGTCACATTATATGGTTTTTGATCATGATGAACTGCCCGTTTAAGTTCTGGTAAGCAATATCTCAGTCAGATTAAAGTCGTCCAGGTCCTGTCGAAGCAAAGCAGTCCCGAACCATCACACTACCAACTCCAAGTTTCACTGTTGGTATGATGTTCTTCTTGGAATGCAGTATTAGCTTTACACCAGATGTAATGGACCCATGTCTTCCAAAAAGTTCGACCTTTAACTCATCAGTCCACAGGATGTTATCCCAAAAGTCTTGGATGTCATCTAGATATTTTTTTTGCAAATGCCAGATGAGCCTTTGTGTTCTTTTTGGTCAGTAGTGGTTTGCACCTTGCAACTCTCCCATGGATGCCATTTTCTCCCAGTGTATTCCTTTTTGTGGAATCATGTAGATTAACCTTAACTGAGACCAGTGAGGTCTACAGATCTTTTGATGTTTGTCTTGGTTCTTTTTTGACCTCTTGGAGTAAATATCAGCATGCTTGGAGAAATGTTGGCAGTTGGTCCACTCCTGGACCACTGCCCTCCACTGTTCCATGTTTTCTCCATTTGTGGATGATGGCTCTCGTCGTGGTTCACTGGAGTCCTAAAGCTTTAAAAATGATTTTGTAACCCTTTCCAGACTGATAGATGTCAGTTAATATATTTCTTGTCTGTTCTTGAATTTCTTTGGACTACAGCGTTTTGTTGCAGCTTTCTGAGATCTTTTGGCCGATTTCATTCCAGACAAGTTCTATTTAAGCGATTTCTTGAGAAAACAGGTCTGGAGGTAATCGGACTTGGGTGTGGTCAGTGAAATTAAACTTGAGTTCCAAAAAATGGGCAATTGCTTTTTCACATAGGGCCAGGTAGGTATGGATAACTTTTTTCCCTTAAAGCATTAAATCATCTGTCTGTCAAACTACATTTTGTGTTTATCTTTGTCTTTCATTAAAATTAGTTTGATAATCTGAAAGATTTACAGATATGCAAAAATAGTAGGTTTCTACACTTTACTGTTAATATATGAGATAAAGTGTATATCCTGAATACAGATGAAGTTATCTGATCTTGCTAAATGTGTGTTCAAAATTTTGAACTGTTCCTTCATTGGATATCGCAGATTGTAAGGGCCACTATAGATAATATATTACACAGTAACAGACCTTCCCAGTGACCTTCCTATTCTTTGCCATAGGCTTGTGGAGCTGGCCCCTCAGTACTTCCTGGGAAACCTTCCCTCAAGTGATGGTAAAGAACTACTGGTAGAGCTAAGGCAGAATCTGGAGCCCCCATCATGCGATCAGGATGGAGCATCACACGAACACAGCAGGACTCACAGAGACACTGACACAGCAGGAGAGACTCACAATCAGTCCAGCACTGAGCTCTGTCTCATCCAATGAGATGCAAGAAGAGACGGAGCTTGTCAGGGGAGGACTGTAAGCACATGGCTGTCACTTTACTGTCTGATCTGAGATTTGGTACTTTTTATTAGTTAGTCTGTGAAATCTCTTTTTGATGTGCGATTTTTAAATAGATGCTGGAAAACCCTAATGTACAATAATGTATTGTTCCTAATATACAGTCTGTACAGTGGCTTCAGAAAGCATTTAGACCTCTTCAGTTTCTCTATGTTTTGTTAAGCTGTGTATTGAAGTTATTTAAAATTAAATTTCAGACACCTGCTTTTTATTTAATGAGAGATTGCTTTGTTTCTACAAAATGAGTGTTGTCACAAGTCTATTTTTACACTGAAAACAGCAAAAACATGGAAGAAGTGAGGGGATGAGATGTCATTTATGTTGAAACACTCTGGCTGAAAGCAATACACACTACTTGAGTGAGCTGAAACACTGTTATAGTTTGACCTTTGACCTCTATGCAGATACCATGAACAGAAGGCTTCTCAGGGCTCACTGTGATGACTTACTGTAGCAGTGATGTACAGAGCTTCTATTTTCAACTTTTTGATACAGTTTGCATAATGTTTAGCTTTCCTGGTTAGTCATTTTGCCTTTTTCTTTTTAATGATATCTATGTGTCAGTACAGTGTGAGCTCCAAATAAATGTGCTTTTTCATGTTTGAAATTTCTCAGCTGAGTGATTTTGTCCCCACATAGCTTCTTTATGTTCTTTATAAATAAAGTAACTTCATTGCTTATGTTCCAGCCTGCTGTCTGTAACAGTAACAACTCTGTCTTGTATTAAAGGTAATATACCGTACCGATATACTGATTTTCCAGCATTTCTAGTTTTGTAGAAGTGAACTCAACACAATAAGAAAACAGTGAGATATTGGTCTTCAGACCATACCATTTCAGTGTGGACTTTGGTCTTTTTTAAATGGCCTGTGCTGAATCATGTTTGTTTGTTTTCCACACCAACAGGCCAAACTGTTTAGTGTGTTGCTGTAAATGGCAGCAATTCCTCCTTTCTCAATCAAGAAGACACAGAAAATCACAATCAGTGAATTCTGGACTGATTTTCCCTCTGGCACCAATCAGATTGGGACTCATTTCTGCATTACTAAAGATCCCTCTCAGTTCATTAGGCAGCACTACTGTATGTTATACAATCAACTAGGTCTAAGCTGATCATCACATTTTCCTTCCTCTTTGCACTTCAATAGTGTTCTAGCTCTGTGTACTGGAACATGGCTTTGAGCTCACATCAACGGGTGTAACTACTTTTTCCAGATATAGCTCTATTCTGTTAGAGGGTACCAATACACCATACAATTGAATCTGCTCTGGAACTGGCAAACCTACAGTCATGTAAAAAACAAAAAGTAATTGAAATTGTAGACTTTTCAAACAAAACAAGCAAACTTTTGATCATCTTTTAAACAGTCCCTATAGATAAACGTGATATACTAAAACAAATTACATAAAAATGACACACTGTATTCATTTCGTAACTGAAGTAATTCTTTAGAAACACATCTGTGACATTTATAACACCTTCAAATTTTAATAAACAGAACTTCACTAAGGAGTGACAGGTGGCTCCTATCTTATTTAAACTTGTGAAATCTATACACTGCTGCTATCTTTGTAAATATGGTGTCTTCATGTAAAGATCTAAAAAGTTCAAAAATCTTCAGGAAAAATGGACGTGGATGCCTTTGAGTCTGGCAAGGAACACATAATTTGAAATAGATTTTTACACCGAGAAAACTCAATGAGCATTGTAGATTTCTGAAAACTGCAAGTTGTCCAGGACAGTCCACAGCAGTAAACTGACCTTTTAATGCTGAAAAAAAATTTGAGAGGACCAAAATTTCCCTCCAGGATCTGCAGGTGAATGTACGGCTGTTGTCTACACTAAGAAAGAGATTTGACCTGCATCGTTGGGTATGCCACAAAAAAACCTTTGGTATCCTAAAAGAACGCCAAACCAAAACAGTTTGCAATAACCATAGAGGGAGAGATCAGTTCTTTTGAAAAAAAATATGCTCAGGAAAGACAAATCAAAGGTAGAGCACACATTTTGCTGACCAAATAAGTTGTCAGGGGAAAAAGATTACAGCCACTGATCCCACTATGAATTCTACATTTCAGCAAAGACAGCTTAAAGATCCTGTGAGGCCATCTATCCAGAAATTCTATTTCAATTCAGTATTACTTATATAGCACCAATTCACAGCACAAATCATGTAAGGGTGCTTCACACAAGGGGAAGATTTTATTATATTACAGAGAGAAACCCAACAAACACAAATGCCAAAAGAGCTCTTTGGCAACAGTGGGAAGGAAAAAACTCTAGCAGACTGAACCTCAGTGAGGTCAGCCACCTGCCTAAATCGGTTGGGGGTTGGGGGGTTCTTTTAATGAAAGACAAAGATAAACACTAATTCACAACACTGATACCAATATTGTTACTATTACAAATAATACATAAGAAGAATCCAAATAACTGATGTAAGTAGTTACAACAGATGTTGTGTTGGCACTTTTATTATAGATACTGTACATGTTGTGTTACATCTGCTGTTTTAAACAGCCCAGCGAATCATCAGACACACCAGTGGTTCAGAGATTGTCATACTGTATGTTTACTGTGATATCCTTCAGCTTCTTTTAAGAGGTTTCTAAAATAAAATGTCTTTTGTAGATTTTTTTTTGAGAAACAGTAACCACATTAATCACATGTATAATGTGACTCCTATTAGCTACAGTCCCTGACTATCTGAATTTCCATTTTTTTGTACAGGGTGACAGGGTGCAGTGCTTTAGAGCACACTCAGTATGTATATGTCAGTGCAGAGTTAAGAAGTGCATCAGGACATCTGTAGGGACAGGAGCATCAATCATGAAGGGGATTATTACTTCTTCAGAGCAGCATCTCTCATGGTGTGATACACAGACTCATTCTGCTTGAACATCTTTAGCTCCATCTCAGTCTGCGTGCGCATGGTCTGGAAGCAGAACAGAGTGACAGCATGTAGTTAGAACTGCCTTCACAAGATGAAGCACCTGTTTAGAATCTGTTGTTATCCATGTTTTCAGTAAGTAGTTAGAATCCCAAACATTAAATTATGCTGTACCTCCAGGTCTCTGGTAATGGCATGGTTGGGTCCATGGGTGACCATAAGGATGCCATAAGCCTTGCAGATCAACCCGTGGCCCACCTCAATCTGTCCTGCATGCCAGTGGGTGACACCTGCTCGCATGATGGCCATTCCCAGCTGGGCATTATTGGGGTGGTACAGCTTCCTGTTCAGGAGAGGGTTGAGGTGGGGGCAGGAGGAAAGGGGCAAAATGCATTCAAAATAGAAGCAAGACCACAGTCTGACCTTTAGAATGTTTTCAGATCCCTTCACTTTTCGTGCACATTAATGTGTTGTGGATTTAATGAAAATCAATAAAATTGCTATTTTCCACATCCAACAGCCAACTGGGTGTCAACAAGGACATCAAGAGGGAAGAAAAACTGCTTATTTTTCGCTCCAAGTTTAAGCAGTGTTGAGACTGACACCAGAGTGCAACATCAGCCCCATTTTTAATAATTTTTTATTTTTTCACATTTGAAAAATACGGTTCCTTTTTGGTGGTTGTCAACTATTTTTGGGTCACTTTAAAACTGCAGAAAACTTGGAAGTTACTGCAGAGTGATGTACTGTACATTATCTAGTCAGTGAAATACATTTTTCATTATTAAGAAATCCAGACCTAGTGAACACAAATGAAGGTTTCTACTTTATGGAAACCTTCAATTCCAAAGGAAATGAAGGTTTTTTGTAATTAGTTTTGTTACACATTGTTACAAAACTTTTTCAGTTAGTTCAACAGGTAAAACTGAAAGGAATGCTTGTACTCTCTTAATGACATCATCAGTTTCTGAAATCTGGTCTTTCAGTTGCTCAGCATCTCGGTATGGTGTCAGATATATGGAACATGGTTAGTTTTTTTTGTCAATTTTTATTGGGCTTTACTGTAATCTTCACAGTGATTCTGTACTGATCATTTCTTATCTTGGCCAAATCTTATCATCAGTGTATTGGTGTTGGTGTGGAGTTACTGTGTCCCCCACAGGACACAGAGCTCCGTTAGCACTCACATGTATCCCTCCACCATCCTGCGAGCATAGTCTGCAGCCTCCGAGAAGACCTTCATGTATGACAGCACCTCACTGGCAACACTGAGCACCTGCAGCTTACAGAGGTGAGTGTCGGCCAGGACATTCTCCTGCTTCTCCAGACACTCATGACACAACTTCAACACCTGGGGGAGGACAGAAAAGATACTCGCTTTACAGAAGGAGTGAAAGCAAGTACAGTGACAGACAACAAAAGAGAAGGCAATAAGTAGAAGCTGGCAGCAATGTGGTGTACCTCGTGGTAATCCCCCTCAATACGGGACCTCTCAATCTTCTCCAGACACTCTTTACTGAAAGAGGTCACCTCTTTCACCTTATCAGCAGAGGGCTGAAAGAGAGACGCAAAGTCAAGGAGAAAATAAGAATACATTAAAAAGCAATGTGTTCCCTCACTCACTTTGACCCCTTCACTGTCTGATGCAGCTGCCATCAGGTCATCATTGATGTGCTTGCTGCAATGCTCGCAGGTGCATTCAAAATGGAAATGCTCCTTCAGCTTCTTCTGGCGGTCAGCAGACAGGTTGAGGTAATCCACGTAGCTGACAGTCAGCTCCTCACCCTCAGCGATTTTCCTCAGAGCCCGGAGCTCGATCCTGGGACAGAGGAGGACAGGACTAGCTCTAAGGACTGGATGATGCATGTCCTATAGTCCCAGCCTGCATGGTTTGGATACAATGAACTCTACAACAGTTCACATCAGCCTGCAGGGAGCAGAAATTACACAGCAGAGCATTGCTGTCCAGTGAAACTACAAACATTGTATCTGTATTTATTATCAGAAACGGATTAAATAAACCTGTAACAGGCCTTTCTAAGTTACTCAAATCTTGACATTTGTTGAGTCAGGCCCATGATCTTCAACTCATCACCATCATCATTTGGTTTATAGTTATTAGGAGAAGACCTTCAGTATTCTGTATTAGTTTGTCAAGACAAAAACTAACAGTGTGTGTCTCTTAATACTTTTTTTCACACGTGAATGCTGACCAGCATCAAGCACACTGATTCTTACTTAAGATGTGAAAAGGACTTGAAGATACTACAGGATAATGACATAATATTTTCAAAATGGCTCTCAAGTATAAGTTGATAATTCACAACTTTTTAACCACTGTCAGGTGGTCATCACATTACAATGCAATGTTCCACTGGGAAATCTGAAGTCATGCTTTCATGAAAATGTTACTTGGACACATAGCACCCACCTAAACATTGCTGGATCTGTTGCCAAACACTAGAGGACACCCCTAGAGGTCAGGTCCCTTTGACTTGTTGGGTCAGAGCTAATACATGTATGTATGTATGTACATATGTGGTTGTAGCTGAATGGTCTATCATGTAAATATGGGTTCAGTAACTTGCTAAATAGCTGGGCACTGTAGTTTTGATAAAATATAACTCAGTAAGCAGTACCTTTGTTAGGGAGTATTTTCATGATTGAAATATTGGACAAATAGTGAGTTATAGCTGTTAGAACTGCAGTTAGCTTTAAAAGCTGAATCAGGCAAATTTAATGCCGAAATGCTAATTTACAGCTATAGAAATGGTTAAACAGTTGGCTAAGTGTAATGGGTACATGGCTTTAGATAGTAATAGTTTGATTAGAAACTTTAAATAATTAAACCTTGATTTTTCAATTGAATGAAAAGAGTGTTACAGTAATATGGATTTATATATGAATCATAGTTTACATTCAGTTTAAAATCAAATGAAATAACTGACCAGTGAGTATTTGAGGCAGTGCGACTGTATGCATGATTCGTTTCAGATAAATTACAGTGTGTGATCACAGTGATGCAGAAGAATAGTGTCTCACTGATGTCTTTTAACACTTCTTGACTGCATGGAGCTCAGTGGGACATCAAAAGAGAATATATCAGGTTTTGAAGCACACATAGTACATGTTTGTAGGATTCATTTACTGTGTGTTGAGGTATCTACATGAGATTTGTGAACAATAAGAAAAATATTAAGTATTTTATCAGACTGATGCCAAGTCTTATGCATTAGGTGTAAAGTAAATACTTTACTGAATATTCACTGCTAATATTGGGGAACTCTTCTAATTGACTTTCCTGATGAGCGTTACATGAACAGATTGACACCGGCAGTCAGCAGCTGGCTAACTGAGCTTGAAAACTGAACTTTTTAAGCTTCATGGTGATCCAAGAATTAGTATATGTAGCAAAAAATTCTGTTGCTTTTCATTTAATCATATGTTTGATTAGTATATTTATCAGAGACAGTATGCATTAATTGACATCATTATTCCTTTTAATCGAATCAGTGATTTATGGATGATTCATTGCACTGCTAAACTGAATGCCAGTACTGTAAATATTTTTCTTGCTGTACTCTGTGTTGTAATTCTGTTGGGGTTTGAGTAGATAGAAGACTAAACATATACATCTTTCAGCCTGGACAGTGTTGTGTGTATCTGGATCAGGTAGTTCTCATTGAAGCCACTTTACAGCCACACCGTGACAGACTGAGGTGTTGATCTGTGATACGTACCTCCTCTGAGAGTGGAGAGCAGAATTCAGAGCTGACTGGCTGCAAAAGAAAGTGACAGTTCATTTAAGCTTTTTAATTTTCCACTGGTCTTCTGTAAAATATAGCATCAAAGGTCACTAAATCTGTCCAAATATAACTGTATTGGTGTACCTTGTGTACATTATACACAAAATATATATTTTCATTTAAAGGTGTGCTAACATAAATTAACACTCAGGAAACTGACAGTCACATTGTGTTTTTGGGAATATACTGAAACTATAAGTGATTACTACAGTCTTATTATTCCCATAATGGTCTTAATGTCAGAGATGTTTTTTTTTCAGTGACAAAAACAAAAATGCAGAGGAAAGGAGAAAAACTACAGTTTATGTACAATGTAACAGCTATTTCCACCTTACAGAAACAGTTTATGTACCTACTTCCCATGGTTGAGAATGACAGTGCAGTTGGGCCAACAGTCATGGTTGACCAGACACAGGTTGGGGAAAAGACCCACACCAACAGCCTGCAAACCTCTCTGGTCACTCAGTGTAAATCCATTACACTTGATCTGCAGACACAGAATGTAGGGAAGAGAGCAGTGGGTAATAGAAGAGAGAGGATTGTAAAGATTCTTTGACTAGAGTATTTTAAACATTCAACTTTGATGCATAATAGTAAAAAATCAATAAATCACTAACAATCCCAAAGATGTGTGAGATGTAGTCAACAGAGTGCTGCTTCCTTCCACAAGACCAGTATTCCAGAAAGTTGTCCACGTCAGTCTGGAGCTTTTTGAGGTCTTCTTGGGACAGGTCAGCCACGTGGTCCTCCAGCTGGTCCACTGAGACCAGTTGACTGTCTGACACAATGCCTGTGTCCTTGTGCATACGCCACAGCACACGAGCTGCCAGGCTGGACAGGGAAGATATGGGTAGATATGAGCCATTTAGTGGGGCCACCTCTGATTATACCCTACACTTATCAGACAAAACAATTTAATGGGCAGTTATAGTCCATTATCGGACTGAGATTAAGTCCAATAATGGTGAACATCTGTGTCCTTTTTCAAATAATACTGTAAATCTCACTGATTGATTGGCAGAATGATTCATTTACTTGTTCCATGTGCAAGACTCTTGGGGTAATAACTGTTATAGCCCTACTGTCTAGAACAATAAACAAGGCAGACATGCTCTATCACATGATGTACATAATTATATAAAAGAAAGTGTGTCCTGAGATTAGCAATGAAGAGAAGTCTGATGTGTATTAAAATCAAAGCAGTATGGGTGCGCACATGACTTTCTCTGCCAACTATGTTCTGAGATGTATTACATGAAACATTGACATCCATTTATTCATTTCCTTCTACTTCTCCATGGTCAGTCTTGGTGCCAGCTGATTCAGCAAGCATTCCTGACATTTCTCTATCCAGCCACATTTTCCAATTCCTTCTGTTGATTCCAAATTCTTTTCAGGCCAGATGAGATTTATTCCCTCCACTGAGCTCTAGGTCTACCCCATGGTCTCCTCCCACTTGGATGTGCCTGGCAAACCTCCAAAGGAAAGCATCCAGGAGGTTCATTTGTTGAACCAGCTCAACTGGCTCCTTTTGACTCAAAGGAGCAGTGACCATAGCCACCATATGGAGGAAAATCATTTCTGCGGCATGTACTATGCAGTCTCATTCTTTTGGTCACTACCCAGAGCTCATGACCACAGGAGACTGTAGGGACATAGATCCACTGATAAACTGAGAGTTTTGCCTTCTGGCTTAACTGTCTCTTCACCATGATGGTTGAATATAATGTAGACATTGCTGCTGATACTACACTGTTATGTTTCATTTTCCTGTCACTCACAAGATCATAACATACTGAAAGTATTTGCTTGGGGCAGCAACTCATCCCAAGCCGGAAGAAGCAATTCACAAGTAGAGGACAACATGAACTCAGATTTGAAGGTTCTTACTCTCATCTCAGCCGCTTCACACTTGGCTGAAAAACTAACATAGTACATACCGAAGGTCCTGATATGATGATGCCCTCCTTATCCCAAATGCACCGTTTTCCGGGCCATCGCAGGCTTTTATTTTGACATTGTGCTGTGCTTTTATTTTGAAAGGCAGAGACAGGAAGATCTCAGCTGGTCAAAATTGTTAGCTGTAAAATTAAATGTTCACTCACATCCTTTGCATCTCCTGGGGGTTAGGCGCCCCTGTCCTTAAAACCTAGTGAAGCCTCTGCGGCAGTGTAGTGCCACTCAACCTAGGGGGTTTTGGAGGCTTCTCTATGGAAAACCATAAATCCCACCATCACAATATATACATGCCTGAAAAGAAGAGACTTGGGTTTTTTAAGACTAAAATGAAGTCTCTAGGCGAAAGTATGGCGAAGCAGTAGCGTTGTGAAAACAGGTGACTTTTAAGTCTGAGTGATTCAGTCTCCCCATTCATTGTGTATGTGAAAGTCAATGCAGTTTTTTGCTCATAACTCTGGCAAATATGAATGAATGTCTTAGAAAAGTCATAGCCATTGATTCCCAATAAATCTGCACGAGCTGATATATCATTTGTGTGTGATTTCTCAAAGCCCTAGCAGGAGTAGCGAGCCAAAGTTTTAGGCGGAAGAAGAAGAATAAGAAACCCCGCGGGAGAGCAATAGTGGCTCTGGGCATGTCCATGCCCGAGCCCCTAATCAGTCAGAGCCTTCTGTCTAGCACCATGGAAACAACTGAGCAGCATTATTCCTTGAAAACTAGTGCAGATCCATAGATGATGGATGGATGGATGGATGAATGGATGGATGGATGGATGGATGGATGGATGGATGGATGGATGGATGGATGGATGGATGGATGGATGGATGGATGGATGAACTGAATTTAATTCAGGGGCTGCACACTAACTCAGTGTCTAGCTCTGTTATCTCACAACTAGAAGATCTCCCGGCCTGGGATCTTTCTGCATGGAGTTTGAATGTTCTCCCTGTGCATGCATGGGTTTTCTCCAGGTTCTCTGGCTTCTTCCCACTGTCCAAAAACACGCTGAGGTTAATCTGTGATTCTGAATTGTCCATATGTGTGAATGTGAGTGTGCTTGTTTGTCTCCTAATGTAGCTGGGATAGACTCTCCTAGAATGATTAAGTGGTGTATGGATGGATGGATGAATGAAATGAATTGAAGGAAAATCATCACATAGTGTGTGTTCCAGATAATTATGCAATTGTGATTTTTCATAATTGTGAAGAGGCTTTTTGCTTAATTTTACTAAATCTGCTTTTTTACTATTGCAAAGGCCTATTGTGAGCATTATTTGGTAGTTTTGGAATATTTTATTATTGAGAGGTGTAATAATCCAATTTTCTAGAATATGACTGTTCCAGATAATTATGCAAGTCAAATAAAAAATAAGCAAAGTTCAGTTTTAAAAGTAAACAACACATTTATTTTATACCAACAAGTATATAACATGATAATCTTTATTTCTAAAACAATATTCAACAATGGTATAATAAAATATAACAATATTAAACAATATTTAATTGAAAATATGTTTATCACATGTTGATATAACCGCCTTTCTTCTGCAATACTTTAACCAGTCTAGAATCAACTGAGCATGTGAGCTTTTTGATGGTTTTAGAGTCAGTGTTCTTGCTTGTGGTCAATATTGCTCTCCAAAGACTGTCCTTAGAAGAAAACTGGCAGCCATTGGCGTACAACTCCTGTTTGAGAATTGCCCAAAGATTCTCTACTGGGTTTAGATCTGGTGAAGCAGGGGGCCATGTCATCAGGCGTTTGTCCTTGAAATTCTTCTTGGCCAGCCACTCTTTTGTGTACTTGGAGGCATGACTTGGCGCATTGTCCTGCATGAAGATGATGCTCTTCTTGTTACTGGCTGGCTTTGATTTGTACCATGGTATAAAATTTTGTTCCAAGAACTTGGTGTAATTTTACAAGTTCATTTTTACTCTTCTCTAGAAGAAGGAGTTATATACTTGTTGGTATAAAATAAATGTGTTGTTTACTTTTAAAACTGAACTTTGTTTATTTTTTATTCGACTTGCATAATTATCTGGCACAGTCATATTCTACAAAATTGGATTATTACACCTCTAAATAATAAAAATATTCCAAAACTACCAAATAATGCTCACAATAGGCCTTTGCAATAGTAAAAAAGCAGATTTAGTAAAATTAAGCAAAAAGCCTCTTCACAATTATGAAAAATCACAATTGCATAATTATCTGAAACACACAGTACCTCGGATTCATTCCCTGAGGACTGTGAATGTCTCCACAAAGTTTGATGGCAAACTATGCAACTGTTGAGATTTTCAGTCTGGAACAAAGTGCTGATTCTGATATATATTTTTAGAAAATATCAATTTCTACAACAAATATCTCAGCAAATATGGAGATCTAGCCCTCATTGTTGGTTTTTATGGAACAAAGGGGCCAAGGGGAAATTTATGTCACTGTTAATTCATACCTTTGTTTTGCTGCTTGTGTTTGCCTCTTTCACTAACTCTTCTCTTATGTGCTATCTTTCCTCTTCTCTTTCACTCTGCAGTTCTTTGTTATTAAATCAAATCTGTCTGTTAAAGGCATTATGGAGGATGTTTTTTTTTTGTTTGTTTAATTTGTCTGATTCACATAAAATGAATATACTGACCTTTAGTGGACTTGTATGTATGGTCTCTAAAAGAATAAAAAAACAAAAAAAACTGTGGACATGGCAGGACCTGAAAAACATCAACCAATCATTGCGCTGGGACCGAGGCGTTTGGTTTGCTCCCTTTCCTGTCAAACAAAAATCTTCCGGCTCAGGCCTAGTTACGTAGATTACGTACGCCTTGGACTTACGTGTTTCCTGTATGTGTTGCTTTGGTATAGCTTCGTAGTTAGCTGGCGACTTGTTTTGCTCATCTTTTTTTACATAATGGCAGCTAAAGATCCAGGGGGACCCAGCCGTAAAAGACAACTTCACGAGTGCTACGCAAGTTACTGGAGGGGGGCGTTTCTTCGTAAATGTTAAGAGGGGGGAGGTTAGAGGGGGGTGAGGGAGAGGTTGTATGTGCGCATGCGCATGCTACGTTCAAAGTCGTAGGAAATTAAATCTCCTCTAATGCCTTTAACTTAACCTTTCACCACTCCACATTTTCTGGTTTGGTCTGCATAACCTCCGTAAAGGTGAATTGTTATTTGGTGTCTGGAGTTAAGCCGCTGAATTCTAACTGTTTACTACGATGTGACAGTTTTGACCTGCTAGTTTTGCCTGTGTACATTATTGTCTGGAGCACAGATTTATATTCATACAATGTTCTCTCAGTTCCATGCAGGATGGACTTCTTCTTACCGAATATTCTCGCTGGGTGCCTTTCCAACCCTCTTGATGGCTCCACACTCTTGCTTGTGCTCATTCCAGCATGCAGTCTGGCAGGTGCGGTCGCAATAGTGGGCGAACTTACACTGAGCACAGCGGTGCAGGTTGACTTGACGTCGGAAACAGCTGTGGCACACCTGCATTGCCAAACTGAGACAGAAACATGGACACATTACAACCGTTCTAAAAATATTTGTCACTGACATGTCAAAACAACTGAGGAGGGCTTCAATGTTTAGCAGCAACCAGTTGAACATAATGGGGAAAAAAACAAAAAAGTCACCTAAAAAAGAAATAATCTAAGAATAATATACACCCATCAGATGAAACATTATGGCCACCTTCCTAATATTGTGTTGGTCCCCCTTTTGCCGAAAAACAGTCCTGACCCGACGAGGTATGGACTCCACTAGACCCTTGAAGGTGTGCTGTGGTTTCTGGCATCAAGATGTTAGCATCAGATCCTTTAAGTCCTGGAAGTTGTGAGGTGGGGCCTTTATGGCCCGAACGTGTTTATCCAGCACATCCCACAGAAGCTGGATTGGATAGAGATCTGAGGAATTTGGAGACCAAGTCAACACCTCAAACTGGATATTGTGCTCCTCAAACCATTCCTGAACTATTTCTGCTTTCTGGCATGGTGCATTATCCTGTTGAAAGAGGTCACAGCCATCAGGGAATACCGTTTCCATGAAAGGATGTACATGATCTGCAGCAATGCTTAGGTTGGTGGTATGTGTCAAAGTGACATCCACATGGATGGAAGGACCCAAGGTTTCCCAGCAGAGCACAGAGCATTGTCCAAAGCATCACACTGCCTCCACCGGCTTGCCTTCTTGCCATAGTGCATCCTGGTGCCAGGTGTTCCCCAGGTAAGCAATGCACCTGGCCATCCACGTGATGTAAAACCAAATGTGATACATCAGACCGGGCCACCTTCTTCCATTGCTCTGTGGTCCAGTTATGATTGACCTTTTTTTTTTTTTTTTTTTTTTTTTTGTTTGTTTTTTACTGGATCAAGTGTAAATGGTTTAGTTTTGAATGAAACTTGTAGAATGGAGTGATTTTGGTAGCACAGAGCCGAAATGTGGTTAATATTTCTGGAGAAACATGCCACACAACACGTTCAAGGAACATCAGAAAATGTTACTTTTCTTGGCTCTGATGAACCTAAACATAACACATAGCATAAACCGCACAGGGATGTTTTTCATTCAGCAAACCCAGATTTTCCAGTATGATTGCACAGAATGTTTTTTTTCCACCTTTGTTCTACTGTTTGGATGCTGAACACAAACAGAAACTTGCATTGTGAGGTTGAACCCACAAGTAACAGCAGACAGCAGCATGTGTCTGTGTGTAAACAGTTTATTCAGTCTGTTCGACCTGTCCAGAAGGACAGTAAACAGACTTGTTAATGCCTCTAACGATTGTTGGAAGCAACAGCTTAACACCCCCCCACCCCACCCACCCACACACACACCCACCCACACACACACGCACGCACGCACGCACGCGCGCGCGCACACACACACACACACACACACACACACACACACACACACACACACACACACACACACATTAGCATTCTGTCACTCAAAGCTCTTCTCTTTCTGTAGTTTTGGACAGCTCATGCCTGACATTAGACAGACCCTCTCAGTACATGCCTGCTGTGTTGGACACACTCGGTGAGCCAAAATCCTTCAGCTCTTCGCTCTTATAAGGCTCTAACACTATCCTACCAGATCCGTGTCTGGCATTCGAGTACATAACCAGGCTGCACCCAGCTTTAGCATCTACGCAACAAGTATTTACAGAAAAGTCTAGAATATTGTTTGCACTTCTGTAAAAAAGCTGTAATTTCATGACTTGCCCCAGCATGAGCATTAGATCATCTTCAATGTTGGAACGTCTTACATTAATATAATTAGGATAAGTTACACGCTACCAAAGGCATTCATGAACAAGAAAAGCACTCAGAGAGTGCGTTACTTTGCCAAGGCTGCTCAGTTGTATGCAGTGGTGTAGTCTATTTTTTCGAGTGGGTATACTCCGGCCTCATAAACCAAAGCTCGGTCAGGTTCTCATATATGTGCGCGTGCACTCACACGTGCGCGCGCACGTGCGTGAGTGCGCGCGTGCGCACACACACACACAGCAGCAGCAGCTCCTTTATTTCAAACTACCAATTAGATACTTATAGACGTTATCGCATCAGCAGCTCCTCCTCCTGCCATCAGGTAGAGCTGATGTTTCCTCTTCATCAGGCTCCCTTTCCTAAACCTTAACCTTAGCTCCAGCTTTAGTGTTTCCTAAAGTGGCAGTATTCACAGGACAAGCAACAGGCTTATTAAAACACTGAAATAGTTTCATTTGGCTTTGCTGTATTTTTGTTATTTTTTTCTCCACTGGTGTTGGATCATTAGAGGTTGGTGACTCATGTCCATCTTCTTGTAAGCCAGGGGCATTCAGCAAAAACTCAGAGAGGTCCAGTCAGAGAAAATGGATTAAAGCAAAGGTCCAGAGGCCTCATTTATAAAACATTGCGTAGGATCCATACTAAAAGTTTACGTACGCCGAAAATCTGAAATGGACGTATGCCCTTCGCCCCTGATTTATAAAACTGTGCGTAAGCACAGCTGCACGCAATTTCTTGATAAATCACACACCAGCTGGAAGATTGCACAGGTGGATCCACCTCACATTCCGCCCACAACACACCCATATTTTACCATGAATGGTCAATGCAAAGTAACTCATGAATGTAGCTGTATATACAGTGCCTTGTGAAAGTATTCGGCCCCCTTGAACTTTTCAACCTTTCGCCACATTTCAGGCTTCAAACATAAAGATATAAAATTTTAATTTTTTGTCAAGAATCAACAACAATTGGGACACAATCGTGAAGTGGAATGAAATTTATTGGATATTTTATACTTTTTTAACAAATAAAAAACTGAAAAGTGGGGTGTGCAATATTATTCGGCCCCTTTACTTTCAGTGCAGCAAACTCACTCCAGAAGTTCAGTGAGGATCTCTGAATGATCCAATGTTGTCCTATGAGGATGATAAATAGAATCCACCTGTGTCTAATCAAATCTCCGTATAAATGCACCTGCTCTGTGATAGTCTCAGGGTTCTGTTTAAAGTGCAGAGAGCATCATGAAGACCAAGGAACACACCAGGCAGGTCCGAGATACTGTTGTGGAGAAGTTTAAAGCCGGATTTGGATACAAAAAGATTTCCCAAGGTTTAAACATCTCAAGGAGCACTGTGCAAGCAATCATATTGAAATGGAAGGAGTATCAGACCATTGCAAATCTACCAAGACCTGGCCGTCCCTCTAAACTTTCACCTCCAACAAGGAGAAGACTGATCAGAGATGCAGCCAAGAGGCCCATGGATGAACTGCAGAGATCTACAGCTGAGGTGGGAGAGTCTGTCCATAGGACAACAATCAGTCATACACTGCACAAATATGGCCTTTATGGAAGAGTGGCAAGAACAAAGCCATTTCTCAAAGATATCCATAAAAAGTCTCATTTAAAGTTTGCCACAAGCCACCTGGGAGACACACCAAACATGTGGAATTAGATGCTCTGGTCAGATGAAAGCAAAATCGAACTTTTTGGCCACAATGCAAAACCATATGTTTGGCGTAAAAGCAACACAGCTCATCACCCTGAACACACCATCCCCACTGTCAAACATGGTGGTGGCAGCCTCATGGTTTGGGCCTGCTTTTCTTCAGCAGGGACAGGGAAGATGGTTAAAATTGATGGGAAGATGAATGGAGCCAAATACAGTACCATTCTGGAAGAAAACCTGTTGGAGTCTGCAAAAGACCTGAGACTGGGACGGAGATTTATCTTCCAACAGGACAATGATCCAAAATATAAAGCCAAATCTACAATGGAATGGTTCACAAATAAACGTATCCAGGTGTTAGAATGGCCAAGTCAAAGTCCAGACCTGAATCCAATGGAGAATCTGTGGGCAGAGCTGAAGACTGCTGTTGACAAACGCTCTCCATCCAACCTCACTGAGCTTGAGCTGTTTTGCAAGGAAGAATGGGCAAGAATTTTAGTCTCTCGATGTGCAAAACTGATAGAGACATACCCCAAGTGACTTGCAGCTGTAATTGCAGCAAAAGGTGGCGCTACAAAGTATTAATGCAAGGGGGCCAAATAATAGTGCACGCCCCACTTTTCAGGTTTTTATTTGTTAAAAAAGTTTAAAATATCCAATAAATTTCATTCCACATCACGATTGTGTCCCACTTGTTGTTGATTCTTGACAAAAAATTAAAATTTTATATCTTTATGTTTGAAGCCTGAAATGTGGCGAAAGGTTGAAAAGTTCAAGGGGGCCAAATACTTTCACAAGGCACTGTAAATAAGCTGCTGATCCACGGCATTTTACGCAGCGCCAGCCGGCAGTCTTTTCACTGCTGTGTGTCAGGATGAATGAATCATGTGTTGACCCAGGCCACCCTGCCACTAAATTTGTTATGATCATGTCCGATGTACAAACAATTGTACACTGATTGAATGTACATTTTTTCGGTTCACATAGACAAATTCATTTTCACTCAGAGCCCTTACAGCAACACGAGTGCAGTCAGTTACGGCGATTACATTTGGGAAACCGGACATCACTGCAAATTGCCGTTTAATGTTGGCCTGTTCACCCACAGTGTAAGAAAACCTGATGTATTTACTGGTCATGTTTATAATGTCATCCAAAACAGCTGGCATTATTGTGCTGAGGGATGGTTGTGATATCCCAGACCTAAAGGACATAATTTAACTGTATATCAGACCCAAACGGGATTTAGACAACAAATGTAACCGCATATATTCTTCATATAAAACACATACCTGTTGACCACTTAACGCTGGAAGGAGCCGGTCGCCAGAAACCCCCGAGTCGTCAGCTCCTGTGTCTGTACCGGGATGGCGTGGTTTCAGCGTGTGGGTCGGTCTAAGACGGCCCAGTTCAGCACATAGATCCAAGAGTACTGCTCTCGGGAATCTGAATCGGCTTATTAGCCAGTCATCGTCCAGGAAATCCCTGTTATCCCTAAAATCTCTCTCCATTCTAAACGTGATCTTCCAGCAATGCCAGCGCATCCATTGTGCCACATTACGCATGGCTGTCACCCGCTATTTATCCGCTTGATCAGCGATTGGACTGATTGTCACATGCCTTTTCCTTTTCCTTGGGTCAAAGTAACGCGCACATAACTCTCTCTCGCGCGCGTAACACTCTCTGTCACGCACGAAACACGTACCCCGTGTGAGCGGAATAAAGTCTCCACAGGTGCAAAAAACACTCTGCACACACGTAGCAATGTCTCAGCGCGCGAGGAGCCTCCTACGTGCGCGGAGACATTGCTACGCATGTGCAGACCAAGCCCCGTGCGCCCAGTGTCTCACGAAACTGTCCTCCTGCGTGCGTGGAGCTCTGATCTACGCGTTCAGGGAGAAGACTTTTGACCCTTTGTGGGCGGATACTAGTGCTCGCCACAACCTCCCTATGATTGGCTGTCTGCGACAGCAAGAACTCACCCCCCACGTGGGATGGGTCTGTATACAAGAGAGGAAATGATGTCACCTGTCACAGTAGAGAGGGCTGTGGTTGGTGCTATGTTTTACTCATTCACTAGAGGGCGCTTCAGGACTGTGCTCTATCCTGGCACCAACAAGCTCGACTTCCGATGTTGATGGCAGACTGCGTCGCGGAGAGACATAGAGGCGGAGATCATCGTGTTCGTGTGGTGTTCGGAGATGTGTGCGTCCAGAGAATAGTGAGATTGTTAGCATCGTGGTAAATGCTGCTACACGGACTGTGGTGTTAGTTACGAACCGCGCTTACCTCCTTTTATGGTGTTAGCTCGTTTCCTGAGTGTATGTTGAGATGTGTTACGAGACTTGATGCCCGTGTTATTCCCTGCTCCACAACCACATGCCTTGCTAAATAGTGAAGGGACAACTCCACACTTGATCTCCTGTCATCTTTTAACCCAAGAGTCTTGGGGGAATACGAGACTCAGAACTTTAATCGGTGTCCATTATGCGATTGCAAACTAGTTGCAGTCTGCACAGTTATTGCCCGCAACATTTTGGTTTTCACAGAACCGAAATCCGGCCAGTAGATGGGCGCAGCCGTCTGGGATTTGTTGTTCTTTTTGCAAATGTGCAAGCTCATCTGCTACCAACCTACCCTTCTACGGCACCGTCAGGCACTGAGATTGGTGCCGGTGGGAGTTATATTGACAATATTAAGATGAAGCGACCACATTCACCAAAACTTTATTTCAGCAATGAATAAATGAACTTCAGAGGTTGATGTCAAATGTTGATGGGTGATCACTCCGGTTTCTGCTTCTTGGTTCCTTGTCACTCCGGTGTTTTCTCACCAACCGCAGCCCTCTCTACTGTGACAGGTGACGTCATTTCCTCTCTTGTATACAGTGGCATCCCACGTGGGGGGGTGAGTTCTTACTGTTGCAGACAGCCAATCATAGGGAGGTTGTGGCGAGCACTGGTATCTGCCCACAAAGGGTCAAAAGTCTTCTCCCCGCAGGCATAGATCAGAGCTCCATGCACGCAGGAGGACAGTTTCATGAGACACTGGGCGCACGGAGCTTGGTCTAGCAATGTCTCCACGCGCGGAGGAGGCTCCTCACGCGCGGAGAAATTGCTACGCGCACGCAGAGAGTTTTTTGTGCCCGTGGAGACTTTTATCCGCTCGCGCGGGGTACGTGTTTTGCGCGCAAGAGAGAGTGTTACGCGCACGAGAGAGAGAGTTACGTGTGCGTGACTTTTGACCCAATTAAGGCACCATACCCCTCATCCAACCAGCAGATGACCCACTGAGCTGGAGGCAGGCCAAGGCCTCAGTCTGCCCCACCTGGTGAAGGTGATGGAGGAGAGACAACTTCTTCCATCTGAGAGAATCTTCTCAAAAACACGGCAGATATTCACTGAAAGAAGAAATGGCATCAGCCTATCCAAGCTCGGGCTTCTGATTTTTCAGAATGTCAGCCTGCTCTGAGAACATTTATACTGTTTGAACACAGAGTCTGGTTCTGTTTCTGTTCTGGTTCTGTGGGTTCATGTTCAGAGTTTTGTTCATTTATTTTTTGTGCAAAAAAGTTTTATTGAAATATTAAACAAAAGTAAGAATGCCTGTTTTTGTAACAAAACAAATGCACAAAATGAGTCAGTTATAAGGCTTCTCATAAAAACACTGAATGCAAAAGTGTTTGTCAAAACACAAATGAATCATATTTGCCTGGTTAGGCTAAAATATGAGGCTACAAACAATAATAAATTAGGAGCCGTTTGGGAGCTGAAAGAACCAGCTTTTCTTTGGAAGCCGTTGTCATGCTCCTCCTGCTCTGGTGTGCTGGCTCATTAGCAGAACGACGAGCGCCGGCAGGAATAAACAATCAGTGCAACATTTAAGCCTGACTCTCTGCACCGCCAAGCTCTGCATCATTGACTCATCCTCCCGGCTACACAACGCACCCTGCCATATGCGACACGCCGTTCACCGTCTTCTGCACGTCACTCTCCGGACTCCGTTTCTCCTCTGGATAACCACCGCTACGTCCCCGCTCCTCGGACCCTGTCCCCCCTCCCAGATGACATTACCTGTTTCTCTGCCATCGCCACACTCCCCGACCGGCTCTGTCAGCTCTGCCCCTTCCCGTCTTCCATAACTCTGGACAATCCGTAAGCCACCTTCCCTTTTGATTTAGTTTTTGTTTTACCTCGGCCTTCGGGTCCGCCCTTTGTTTAATTCTGTTTAGTTCTCCTCTCTGCCTTTTCCCCGCCTGCTTCATTTATTAAGAGTTTTCTGTTTGTCTATTTTTGTTCAATTAAATCATTATAAATTCACCCTCCTGTCTGTGCCTGCTGCTTGGGTTCAACTCTGCCTGTTCCATGATAGCCGTGCCAAAAGCTCTCTGAAAAGAGCTGAACTTCCATCACTACTGTTCTCCTCTCTGTCCCTCATCTCTCAACTGGTTTTTGAAGGCAGAGTTGCGATGCAATGCAGAGACTTCATTGGCTGAGTAGCGTCACGTGGATGACTGAACTCGTACATAATTGGTCTGTGCGTTTCTGAGCTGATAGACCAATGATAAACACTGGAAAGCTGCACCGGCAAAATAGAAGCAACCTGTCAAATTTACCCCCGTATAGACGGCGTCTGGGTCCCGATCTGGACCGTGGTCCGCCTTTTAGTGAGCCCTGTTCTCAGCCAGACACCTTCCTCTGTCCCATACAGCTTCACTGCTTCCTGACTCAGAGAAGGTGAATTTATGAATGGGAAAGTGAACGTTATGTCAAAAAAACATCCTAATACATATGTTTGCGCATTTTTAAGTGGTTATATGGAAATTCGGGACCTTTTCTAGTGGGTGCACGGTGTATACCTGCATGTTTACACACCTTCGCGCATTTTTAAATAGGTATACGGAAGTTTGGAAAATTTTCTAGTGAGTATACAGCGTATAGCTGCGTATCACGTAGACTACACCACTGGTTGTATGATTTCTGACCAATAAATCCCGAGAAGTCTGCAGCAGTGGATTTGTAGTAGGATTGCAATCATGTGATGGCAGCAGGCAGCTGACGTAGTGTTCACTTGTAGTCATAGTTACAGTGATGCCATGCCGCTATCTCCCAATTATGCAGAAATCTCTAACAAATTTGTGGATCCAGACTATGAGCCACATCACTGCCAAAATCACATCACTTGGTCTTTGTGTCATTTCCTTTCCTGAAAATTTCATCCACATTTGTTAATCCGTTTTTAAGGAATGTTGCTAACAAACAAACCAACAGCGATCATCACATAACTTCGCCGCGTTCCTTGGTGGAGTAATAAACTTCTAAGTATTCTCTTCAAAAACATAGGAAGTGTTGCACTACTACTACAGTACTGTGAAATTACACATCTGAGCAGACTGAAATGATACGAGTTTCTCAAGCCTCCAATCTTCGCCCTCTTCTGTTAAATATCTTCAGAATTTTGTTCAGAATAACGAAAATATCTTGCAGATGAAGCTATAACAACATAGAGGTAAAGACTGGAGTAGCTAAACTTAGCTTAGCATAATGTAAAAACTAAAAGCAGGGAAACAATGTCCAGTTGAAGTAACTCTCCATAACCAGAGCTGGTCATTTCCACACTGTGTTTGTGTGCTTGTGGATTTTGGAGCCAGACTAGCTGTGACTTAGCCTAGCCGTGCTAGACCCAGCTCTTAAGACACAAGGGTCTAGGAACGCTCGACAGGGAGGGAGGCGGGCTAAAAGGTTGTCTTTCAAATCACTCTGCAGCAATTGGGTAGGTATACAACCAATCAGCGCAACGAATAGGCTGACGTAGTTCCTAGTGCGCCGGCGGATTGTGGCTAAGTCCCATTAGCTTCCCAACCAGCGGAGCCAACTGGTATATTAAGGATTTGCCGTATCCTGTTGGCATAAGTTCAAATACGTCTTTCTTCTCAATGAAACACTTAAGTGCCGTCCTTTGTTTATCTTTCAAGTTGAATTTTAGCTTCAAATCTTGGGCTGTGGCCAAAGCCGAGTCGAAAGATAACTGTTTATTGTGCGCCGGTTGTTTCTGTCAGAATCGTTGCGCCTCTGTCGTCACTTAGTTACGACCGCCTTCTGACTCTACACTTCATGGTGATTCGTCCGGCCAGTTTTAGGAGCATCCAACTTTGAGCCTTATGGAGGGTAACTTGACCCACCCTGGCAGAGAATTAAATTCGTTGCCGTGGATTGTCTAGCGCGGCTAGGCTAGCTGTGACTCTCTTCCAGTCTTCAAGATGAGCCAAGCTGTTAACGCCAGCTATACAGCCAACGCACAAGAGAAGTGTATCTATCTCAGTGAACACTTAGCAAGAAAGCTTGAAGCATATTGTATTTCCTGAACTATTACTTTAAACAATAATGAAACAAAAATTGGTTGTGGTGGCAAAACTTTAACTTTAGCTGCAAATTTTTCAAAACGTTTCTGTTTCAGCTCAGTGAAGTACAATTGACTTTTGCTGTATTATGAAGCATCCAGTCCTCTCAGATTATCTTAAACAGATCTGCTTTCTGTCCCCAAAGTCAAAGCTAAGTAAAGGGAATCACCATTCAGATTCACTACATACCTGGAACTAAATGTTAGAGTGTAGCCATGCTACTTATTCCACATGTAAAACACTCTTTCGGTGAAAGGTGCTACACCCAAAAAACAAACTTTAAACACAACTTAACCATCACAATGTTTAAGTGTAACATGTAACATTTAAACAACACCACATGCAAGATCACGGCAAATTCTTAAAATTAATATTATATTAATGAGAAATTACTCTAAAAGCGTGCAAGATGCCAACAATCCCTTTGGTGGACGCCCTTGCTTTTGAAAACTGAATCCAAAAGTATGTCATGCCCAGGTTCACATGACACCTTGACAGCTTTCTCATTGCTGGTGTCATGAGAATTTGGGGATCTAGAAATGAGCTCATGGCCCACAGAAGGTGAAGAGGACTTCTGTTCACAACAGACTGCAGTGTGTCTGCCAGGTCTGCAAAAGCAGGCTCAGTGAGAAGGCAGTCTTCTACCTGTCTGTCTAGTCAAAAAAACTACAACAACCAGAGGACTCATACCTGTCAAAGACCACAGCGGAGAAACTGGACTCTGAGAAGACCACATCCCCACCGTTGAGCTCTTTGGTGGCCCTCAGGCCTCGACCTTTCTTCCCAGCATCAAACAGTGCTGCACTCTCCATTCTCCCGACAGTCATTGTACTGGCCAAACAAAACACAGGACACAGAGAGAAAGAAGAAAGCGGCTGAGGGCGGGACGGGCTGAGGGAGTCGAGCGTTCTCACCAAATTCTCTGAAGCATTCAGGAGCACTTGCCCCCTCTCTCCTTAGCCCGACCCCTGTGACAGCCAAAAATAAATTTGGCCCCTCTAGGGGTTGTACCACCTCCCCAGAGTAGGAAGGTGGTGTACAGTGAGACGACAGGGGCTGGGGGAGAGAAGGGGGCGGTAGCAGAGGTGAGGTAGTGTGAGGATGTCATAGTGGGTGTCGTCCCCTTGTTTGGGCTGGTTCCTCCTGAGGTATTTTGGTCCAGGGCAGCTGTGACTGTCTGTCAGAGACACATGACAGGAAACAGAGCTGCAAAAACATGGTCAGTGGCAATCTATGTAGTCTATCTTTACTTTTCACAGCACAGTGAAGGTGACTATGCGCTGTCCCTTTCACCCAACCGGTAACCAGTAATTAATCTCTGCGTGATTGGCAATTGAAAGTCGTTGTTGAGGTTGAATATCTGTCAAACATCCAAACTGCTGGTCATATTAATATACATTTGCTGTGGATATTCATGGATATTCAAGAATCCTAAAACTTTTGGTGACCCCTGAGATGCAACTCAAATCATATATAAACACACATACACACATATACAGCCCTGAACTAGAGTTAACATACACCTGTAAAGACCACTGTATATTATAGCAGTCTTATGCTTCCTGTGACTCCAACAACTCTGAACTTTCTATAACAAAATCATGAAAGCCAAGTGTCTTTATCACAAAAAAACCCCCATTCATACATTTTGGTTCTTTCATAGATTTATTAAAGGTCTTTCAGGAATATGGCAAAATCTGATGGGTCAAAGATATACATACAGCCATGCTAATATTTGGTTTAACATCTCTTGGCCCATTTCACCTCAACTAGGCACTTTTAGCAGTGCTCACAAGGATTTGGTTGTATCTTCGACCACTCATCACACAGACTTTTTTCTTTGTTACAGTTCACACATTCTTGATAGGTTCAAATTCAGGATTTTGGGGAGACCAGTCAAATCTAAATTCTGGCCTGATTTAGCCATTTCTTTACCATGAATGTTTAGAGTCACTGTCTTATTGAAACACCAAGATGCATCCAAGGCCCTAGTTCTGACTGATGATTTTAGGTTTTCCCAAAGAATGTGGAGGTAACCCTCCATTATTCCACTTATTTTCTCTAAAGATCCAGTGCCACTGGCACCAGAAGAGTCCCAAAGCATAATACTACCACCACTCTGCTTGATGGTAGGAACTTCACACATATTTCTGGTCATTGTGGCTGAATAACTTAATTGTTGTTTCATCTGATGACAGAACTTTCCTCTAGAAGGCCTTTTCTTTTGTCCACATCAGCAAATTTCAGTCCAGCTTTAAGTTTTCCCTTCACTGACACTGACACCTGTGTTTTAAACAGCTTCTAATTCATTGCAGTGCAGCATTCTGCTGATTCTTGGTTAACTCTTGACCATCCTGATCAATTGTCTCTCAGCAGCAGGAGATAGTTTGACCGTGACAGCGACACAACTGTGTCATGCACTGTATAACTTACAATTGTTTGCCCATTTGATTTTGGGATCTGTAGCTGCTTTAAATAGCTCCAAGTGAATTTCCTGACTTGTTCAAGTCAATGATTTGCTTCTTCAGATCTTTGCTGAGCTTCTTAGATTTTCCCATTGTAGCATTTGTGGCTGATTCTTGTAAGTGTATCACATGTGCCCTGTGTAAATTGGCTCAGGAATTACCAACTGTAATCAATTTCAATCACTCAAAAAGTTAGGCCATGCTGCTAAGAAAATTTAAATCACCGAATTGATCATTTAAAATCTGTATTTGAATGCCAGTAGATAGTCACATTTCCAAAAGTACTTTCATAAATGTATGAAAAGTGGTGTGTGTATATGAAGTGGTAGGTTTATGTGATCATTTCTAGATGTCCCAAGGTATTTTGTATGCAAGATGTCAGACCTATCACAGGTTTGAAAGGTGTTATGGAAGTGCAGAGACCCAGGCACAGACAGAAACATGGCAGAAAACAGTAAAAGTTCAACAGTTTATTCAACAGGTTCACACAACACTGAGCAGGCATTAAGGTAAATGAGGAGATGGCGACCCTTGCTGGGAACTAGGGGAAGGACACACACATCTCTCTCATTCCCACAGGTGAAAGAAGAAGGTGGAGGGTGGACAAAAAGGCATATATGAAAAAAGATTCAAAATAGGAGATAAGAAAGAAGAAATAAATAATAATAATAATAATAATTTCATGGGCAGCATCAAGTTTACACAACTGATTTGGATAACAGCCATGAATCTCATTAAACATTTACATAAAAATATTGAATCATACATTGAGGAATGTGTGATTAAAAAAACTGAGTGGAAAAGATGTGAAACCTTTTTTCCATTTCATGCTATAATCGTCAGGATTAGCATGACTGTAGCATCAACCCCTGGTCCCTCTTCTAAGATTCATAAAATACTTAATGTAATTAACATATATCACAAATAAGGCACCTGGAAGTCCCATACATAAGACACAAAAGGTTCAGGACAACAATAAATATATCACACATACAACATTACCTGAATATCTAAACACAAGGGAAGCTGAAAGTTTTGATGATACCCTTCCAAAATGGTAAATAGTAAATGGTAAAATGGTTCCAGACACATGAAAGAGCACGTAGTTGTTGCTATTTTAGGCCAATTCATGCTTTTGATGTCTGTATCCCTTCAAGGCTACACATGACAGAAATTTTTACCATCCACCCAAGTCTACAAGGGTCTGCATGGACCCAAAGCGTGCCAACTGCATATGTGCTAAGAAAGCAAATTGTGTTTTGTCATGAGGAGAAACTGTAGGAAGAGATTCGCCATCATCCACATCTTTATAATTCATCATTAAAAGAGTTGTAACTGAAGTTGTCGTTGGAGGTGCAATGATTTGTACACACTTTCCATTAATGAAGCACGAATTTTGTAGGAAGTTCTGAATACAATTACACTGAAGTGAACAGATCTGTCCACATGTCTGTTTTCAAAGTCAAACTGTGCTACTACTTTCCTTGTCCGCAAAACTCTGCTTGGAACACTGCCATTCCTTGGTTTTGGTTTACAATATAATTTTCACTTGTAGTTGTGGTTTATTATGTATTTTTCTGGTTTTTCATTTACATTTATATTCTAGTTTTTGTTTTACAGCTTTGATATCTCAAAAAGGCTTTTAAGTGTTTATGATGGTCCAATGGTAATGTTTCTTGCCCTGGGTCTTTGCTGCATGCCTAACCCTTTTTCACTCCCTCTATTTCCTGTCTGCAGCTCTACCATTTAACTAAGGCAAAAATAGCAAAGCTGTTGCAGCTGTAGGACAGGGAGACTAAATGCTGTTTGAAAGATGTTCACAAGCAAGAGACACAGTTATTCAAATGACATGCTAGCATTAGTGTCCTTAGGTAGAACTGCCTATCTCCAGTTGATTCAAAAAACATCCATGACAGAGTTCTAAGGCAAAAAACCCTGCTGATGAAAAAGAACATAAAAGCTTGTCTTACTTTTGCAAACAAATGATCCCCAAAACTTTTGGGAGAAAATTCTATGGACTGACAAGACCAAAGTTGAACTTTTTGGAAGGTGTGTGTCTTGTTGCATCTGACCTAAAAGTAACGGAGCATTTCAGAAAAAGAACATCATAGCAACAGTCAAACATGATGGTGGTAGTGTGATGGTCTGGGGCTGCTTTGCTGCTTCAGGACCTGGACGACTTGCTGTGATTTATGGAACCATGAATTCTGCTCTCTACCAGAAAGTCTTGAAGGAGAATGTTTGGTCATGAAGCAAAGCGCACAAATATTTTGGAGTGGCTTAGTCAAAGTCCAGGCTTGAATCCCACTGAAATGCTGTGGCATGACCTCAAAAAGGCCATTCATGCTCAAAAACCTCCCAATGTTGCTGAATTAAAACAATTCTGCAAAGAAGAGCGAGTCAAAATATCTCCACAGAGATGTTATAAAAAACACTTGATTTCAGTTGTTGCCGGTGAGGGTGACCCAACCAGTTATTAGGGTTTGGGGGCAATTACTTTTTCCACAGAGGGCCAGGTAGCATTGAATATTTTTTTTCCTTAACAAATAAAATCATCATTTAAAAACTGCATTTTGTGTTTACTTGGGTTATCTTTTTCTGATATTCACATTTGTTTGAACTTGAACATTACAGTGTGGAAAATATACAAAAAAATAAAAATTTGAGAAGGGGGAAAATACTTTTTGATGTCACTGTATATAGATAATATAAAGGTGTCTTGTCAGGTGAAAGTACTTCCAGTTATTCCGAGCTATCAAAGTATGCAACACAAGTCCAGGTATGGCTCTGAGGAAATGCCATCTTTAAAACAAATACTTCAAAAATGCAAAAGTATTCAACATATGACTACTAACTGATTAATTTTTTGAAACTAAAGACTTTATAGAACTCAGTATTTGGATGGTTTCTCTATTTTTTATGTGTGGCAAAAAAAACAACCAACAGAAACACTAAAAGATGTTTGTGGCACAACCTATGAACAGAAAAATGGTTTCAGTATATATGGCCTGTTGCATAGACTGTAAACAAAGATGGATGACATCACACCTCCACCAAAATAAGCTTTTACTTTTAAATGGATGCTTTCATCTTGTGGGGGTGACATCATTTGAAATCAGAATTTCTGCAGTCATGACTGGGGGGAAGAGATGTAGTATTGAGGTACTTTCACATGCCTGACTCCCAATACAACTGGGTGGTGGCAATATAACACATGGGTTGTATATAAAGGATGGACGTAGTAACACTGACCTCACCCACTGTTTTGTGCACTACTGTTCTGAACCCTCAAATTCGAAATTTTTCCATCATCCATCTTGGTTTTTGAAAAGTAACAAACGAGGGATTTATCTGACTAACTTGAAGACAAGTTTTTTGTATGCCCTGCCCTAAAAATATCCTCTTTTGTCATCTGTTTTACTCTAAATGGGACCATGATTTACAAAATGAACTTCATGCTGTATTCAGAAGGTCTTAAAACCAGCACCTGGGACCTGAAACTCAGAGAACTGTTTACTGAGGTAGCAAATCAAGTGAGAAGTAGGATCATTTTCTGAGAGACTTATGCACACGCCAACATCTTTTTGCACCTGAAGGAGTCGCCCCCTGCTGTCCATTAGAAAGAATGCAGGTTTCAGGCACCTTTGTGTTTGACTCACTTTTAGACCTGGAGTCTGCTTCTGATATATAATGCAGGATTCACTTTTTTTTTTGGCCTTTTTTGCTTTTATTGCAGGGGAGAGTGGAGAGAGAGACGGGAAATGTGGGGGGAAGAGAAGGGGAAGGACCTGCAGTAAATGGCCATGGGTCAGAGATAACAGACCCTGTTCATGGGTCGCCTGCTCAGTCATTTGAGCTACCGGGGCACCCAGTATTCACATTATTAGCCAAGTCTGTCTGTCTGTGGTCATACAGTAAACAAACTTTCATTCAGGAATGTTTTCAAGAAGGATTGACTGATTGTCAGTTTGGTCAATAATTCATCCTGTTATTTTTTAACTAATAGTGAATTGAATCAGTTAAAATGTGCTACTTTGGCTCTGAGGCATCCACTGCTTCTATTTGTAGTCACAACTTTTTGGCCTCTGATATCTAGTGCAGAACTGAGTATTTTCACAGTTCATATGTTGCATTTTCGGTCTGATTGCTTATACATCACATGTAACAGTTTAGGATAAATGATCAACACTGTTGTAATTAAAAGTTCTATTTTTATTATAAATATGTTTGTGCTATTCTAAATTTTAACAGCAAGATTTTCAGTTTTCCTGCAAATGCATATCAGCTCTAACTATTGGTTATTGGCCTCCTTAATCATTAACAATTGTATTAGCCCTGAAAAAACCCATAGGCTGCCTCTATGACTAGAATGTAATATTTTGATCCTGTCAGGTTGGTCAGTTTATCAGTAGAAGGCTACAGTCTACATTCTACAAGAGTGGGAGTGCAGTTTTAGTCAGCTACTAACTTTCCACTCTGTAACTATCCATTAAAATGCATGAATTAGTGGAGTTTCAATGAAAATCAAGAGACTCGTATAAACAATGTAACTAAAAGCTAGATGTCTGATGCTACCCGTGCACAGTTTACACGTCGTAGACGTCGATGTGAGCTCCTGATGTGTAGTTGTCTTCCAGCAGCAGCTTCATCAGCTTGGCACAGGACGCCTCACAGGTGAGCAGTTGGCCCTGATCAAACATGTCTACAAAAGACTTCCTGATGCCGTCATCACCTGTTCGTGTTCTGGCCTCCATTTGCATGGCTGTGTCCAGAGGCCCTGGTTCAATATAGAGGGCAGAGAAAGAAAGATAATTGTGGCTGCAGAGATAGCATGCTGAGTTTTCATTACAGGTTATTGTTCTGGTAATACAACTGTATGTTTCAGACTTTCTGATGTTAATGATGAAAGCAAAATATATTTGCCCATGTATGTGGCTTCAAATTGGACAAATTACATCAGTAAATAAGACATTAAGTCATGAATGCAGATAATATTACTAGTTCCTACATTTCATGACACTAAAATTACAGTTTATTCTTTTGATTTTATATAATTCCAGTAGCCTTTTTTCAAGATGCTTATTTTTTCTGATTGCTAGTATTTTGCATTCCAGCCATGTGACTGGCTGCTGCTTCAGTCTGAAAGAACAAACTGTTAATACATGTTAATAATTTTATTCAACTTGGACAATAAACACTGACTGACCAATCGTTTTTGACATGTTTATTCATGTCTACCTTCTAAATAATGTCAGGTACTGAACTGCTTTATATTTTGTTACTTAATACCATTTTCTTCTGTCTGATTAAAAATGTATTGAATTGAATTTCCAAAAGATTATACTCACTAAATATCTGTGACCTTATGCACGGCTCCTTATACCCTCCATACTCTCACAGTGAACTTTCAGAAGCTTTTGAAAGCATTTTTCCAGCTCGTCCCCTTCTTGGATAATTTCCAAGTGTGGCAACAACTTTGAAATGTAGAAAACAATAAATAATGCTATATATATATATATATATATATATATATATATCATTACTGGTCTGCTCTAAACCACTATTACTACTCCTTTAGGAATAACTTTCAGCTCTTCCAATCCAGATTCAACGTAAAATGCACCAACATTCTGTTCCCCACCTGGAGAGTAGTTGAGCACCCGGAGGTCTGGCTCCTCTTCCGCCAGCACCCTGAACATCATCTCTCGGGCAGCCTTGCCAGTGCAGTACAGCACCCAGGAACGGAAAGGTTGCAGGGCGCACAGCGAGGTGACATTAACAATGGTGCGGCGTAGACCTGGACGTTGTGGAAAGGACTGAAGCACCCTGGCAGTGAGGCACATGGAAGAGCTGACGTTCAGGGACAAGTAGGAGTCCACTTCAGCCATGTCAGTGAAAGTTTTAACAGAGCGGGACACATCACCCAGAGAGGCTGGAAGGAGAAAAAGGGAGGTGTCACTTGTGCACTGTATGTTTTCAACTAGTGTTATGCAGATACCCTCAAGAGGAGGTAACAAGGAGAAATGAGGGTTTCAGTCTATCCATCCATCCATTCTCTGTACACCGCTTTATCCTCATTAGGGTCGCAGGGGGTGCTGGAGCCTATCCCAGCTGACTTGGGCGAAGGCAGGGGACACCCTGGACAGGTCGCCAGTCTGTCGCAGGGCTACATATACAGACAAACAAGCACACTCACATTCACACCTACGGGCAATTTAGAGTGATCAATTAACCTTAGCATATTTTTGGACTGTGGGAGGAAGCCAGAGTACCCAGAGAAAACCCACACATGCACAGGGAGAACATGCAAACTCCATGCAGAAAGACCCCATTCCTAGGCCGGGATTTGAACCGGGGATCTTCTTGCTGCAAGGCAAAAGTGCTAACCGCTACTCTACTGTGCAGCCCAGGTTTCAGTCTACCACTAAATAATTAGGACCAGCACCAGAGTTAAACCATGATGAATTATTTCAGACAAAATGACACCTTTTCTCTCTTCCCTTTCATGATATCTATGGTCATATCTCTGGTATTTCCACTTACATCACAAAGGTGAACTGCACCTCATATGCATTTGAGAATCACATTTTAAATAAGCCAACAATACCATATCTTCAGTCAGTGGCCCTGTAAGTCTAGATAATCAAGAGACTTTACCATCAGTCCCCACAAACTATACTGTCGACAGACATGCTGCTGTCAACATTAATTAAAAACTATGTAATTTTTAGTGTTGTAGGAACTTATCAATGCTATACAACACTAGACGTAAGAGGAAGGTCTGTAATTTCAGTGAAACAACCCTTTGAACAGTATCTTTCATTAACTGTGCTTAACAACATCGAGGAAACATGAAGATAATTTAATTTAGTACAGAAATCGCAACGCCAAAGTCTATAAATACTTTACTGTTGTTTAGGTTATACAAAACATTCACTACCAGTCAGAAATTTGGACACAACTTCTCATTCAATGTTTTTTTCTGTATTTTTACTACTTTGCAATTATATGGTTAAAAAAACAAAAACCACTGTGAAATAACTCTAAATATGTTTTATATTTTTGATTCCTAAGTAGAGACCCTTTGCTTTGATTACTGCTTTGTACAATCTTGGCATTCTTTCCATGAGCTTCATGAAGTAGTCACCTGAAATGGTTTTCACTTGTGCCTTGTCAAGGTTCATTTGTGGAATTTCTTGCCTTCTTAATGGGGTTGGGACCATCAGTTGTGTTGTGCAGAAGTCAGGTTTGGTCATAACTGACAGCTCTATTTGACAACTGTTAGAATCCATATTGTGGCAAAAACCAATCAGCTAAGTAAAGAGAAACAACAGTCCATCATTACTTTAAGAATCGAAGATCAGTTAGTCAGGAAAATTGCAAAAACTCTGAATGTATGCCCAAGTACAATCACAAAAACCATCAAGCGCTACAACGAAGCTGACTCACATGAGGACCATCCCCGGAAAGGGAGGCCAACAGTCACCTTTGGTACTGAAGACAAGTTCATCTGAGTCACCAGCCTCAAGTGAACAGCACCTCAGATTTGAGTCCAGATAAATGCCACACAGAGTTCTAGTAACAGAAGCATCTCTACAGAAACTGCTCAGAGGAGACTGAATCAGGCTTTTATGGTCAAACAGCTGCTAAGGAACCACTACTAAGGAAAAGCAACATGCAGAAGAGATTTGTTTGGGCCAAGAAACACAAGGAATGGACCAGTGGAAATCTGTGCTTTGGTCTGATGATGCCAATTTTGAGATCTTTGGTTCCACCTGCCGTGTCTTTGTACAATGCAAAAAAAAGTGAACGGATGGTCTCTACATGCATGGTTGCATGTAGAGACCATCCGATTGTGAAGCATGGAGGAGAAGGTGTGATGGTGTGGGGGTGCTTTGCTGGTGACACTGAGGATTTATTCAAAACTGAAAGTACTCTGAACCAGCATGGCTCCCACAGCATTTGCAGCGACTTGCTATCTCATCCGGTTTGCATTTAGTTGGACCATTTATTCATCATTCATTTATTTTTCAACAGGAAAAAGAACCCAAACATGGCGTCAGGCTGTATAGGGGCTAGGACCGAGAAGAAGAGTGATGGAGTGCTGCATCAGATGACCTGGCCTCCACAGTCACGTGATCGAAACCCAATCCAGATGGTTTGGGATGAGATGGACCACAGAGTGAAGGCAAAAGGGCCAACAAGTGCTCAGCATCTCTGGGAACTCCTTCAAGACTGATGGAAAACCATTTCAGTTGACTACCTCAAGATGCTCATCCAGAGAATGCCAAGTGTGTGCAAAGCAGTAGGGCTGGACCCGAATATCCGAATATTCAGTCGCGACGGTGGTATCCGGATATTAATTTTGAGATCCGAATATTCACCCCACCCCCCTCCACCCCCCACCTCGGACGTTATAGACTGGACCGGACCGAATATTCGTCATTAATAAGGGCCGAATATCCGGAGTCCAGAAACTGCTATTCAGGCCGGCCCTTCAAAGCAGTAGTCAAAGCAAAGGGTGGCCATTTTGAAGAATCTGAAATATAAAACATGGTTGGACTTATTTCATACCTATTTTTAATTCCATATGTGTTCATTCATAGTCCTGATACCTTCAGTGAGAATTTACACTGTAAATAGTCATGAAAATGAAAATAAAGTCATGACAATAAAGAAAAACAATTAAGTGAGAAGGTGTTTCCAAACTTTTGACTGGTAATGTACACCAAGAAATCATAAAAACTTGTGGCCATGACACTGATACACTCATTACAACTAAATTTCCCACTAAAGTTGTGTGGGCTAAAATGACAATATGATGACAATTTATATGCAAAAGGTCAGCTTGACTGTGGCATCATAAGTTCCTGTAAAAACACTTCTTGTTCATTGTTCAACATCTTAAATAAAGACTGTAAACTGCAACTTTATTGTCATACCAGTAATTCAAGTAAAAGCAGTGAGGCTGCAATGTGAAAACACTCCACTAGTCCTGCATTAGACATATAACTTCAGAAAAATAGTATATTAGTAGTATATTAGTGCCTATTTTTGAAGTAACATAATAACAATACTAATGATGAAAAAGAGCCCACATAGCATTGTATTATGTATACAAATAGCATTTCCAGTTGGAGTTGATACTTCATTTCAACACCGTTAGAACATTTTTAATTGTTACTGTACCATTTTTAGGATGGTCTCAGTTTTACATGTAAATCTTTATCTTCAAAGCAGCTACAGGTGTCAAATAAATGTAGTGGAGCAAGTAATAAAGTACATAAAGCACAGTACTGTACTGTAATTAGTTCTTCCACTGTGACCATCCTGTGTGTCTGACTGTTCACTGACCCTGATGCCTCTCTTACCGGCATTGTTGACCAGTATCAGGTGATCTATGTGTTCAGAAAAAGCTTCTTCAGATGATCTGACGACGTTTTCTATTCCCTCCATCTGAGCCATGTCTGCCACCACACTCTCCACTCTCAGACCCGCTCTGCCCGCCTCCAACTCGGTCAGCTCCGCCTGCAGACTCCGCAGGTCGTCCTCGGAGCGGGCCGCCAGGACGAGCACCGAGCCTGGCTTCACCAACCCAGACATCTCCTTGGCTACAGTCCTGCCGAAGCCTTTGGAGGCCCCGGTGATGATGCACAGCACCCGGCCGAGGTGTGCAGAGTGAGCGGAGGACATAGTGCAGAGCCCGTAGTAGTGGACAGATGATCCGATCCGTTCAGCTGCTTCTTCTTCTGAGGCTTTAACTGGGGCCGGAGGTCCACTTGTTGCCGTGTCGCCATCTCCCGGTTTCCCCTCCACCAGACATCATGTGACTGTATTTAGGGGGAGGCTATATAGCCTAAGAGTTTAAATCTTCTTTTTTTAAAAAATTTGTAGAACAAGAAGATATTCCAGGTTTATTTTTCAGTGTGATTTTGCTTTTTGCGGCTATTGGCATTTTATGAAATACCAGAATTATGCTTGATTATTTTTCCAGACGTTTAATATACTTCCTTGTGCCTCTTGCACATAAAAGGTTATGCTCATTCAGCCAAGACCTAATACTGGTGTGAAGCAATCCAGCACCGCCGAGAAAGGCGTGAAGTGAGCGGTACCTGGTCAACTGCTGCGTATTCAAACTCGTGCGTATAAAAACTTGTGCGTATGCAAGGGTTAGGGTTTGGGTTTGGGTTAGGGACAACAATTCAGCAACTGCCAGTGGTTTATAAATCCATGTTTGATCACCATAAATAAATAATAAAACACTGATTTTACATTCACTCAATACACACAAGTTTGCATACGCACGAGTTTGCATACGCAAGACTTTGCATACACACGAATTGCAGTATCCAAGTGAGCAAGCGCTCGTATTTAGGGGAGCCTGTGTATACTTGACATTACGGTAATATAAAACTGCGGGAAAACTGCCAGTTTCCAAAGACTCATTCCACCTCAGTCTTGTACTAGACCTCAACAGGAAGACCCCCACTCAATTTGGGGGATGTGCCATTTCAAAATAAAATGCGTTTAAAATCTTCATATCTATAGTATATTATTGCAAAATTATGATTCATATTACAGGAACTCTGCAAGTTTCCACAGACTCATTCCACTTCAGTCTTGTACTAGACCACTTCAGGAAGACCCCCACTCAATCTGGGGTCAATTTGATTTGGCATTTCAAAATAAAATGTCTTTAAATTCTTCATATCTATAGTATATTATTGCAAAATTATGATTCATGTTACAGGAAATCTGCAAGTTTCCACAGACTCATTCCACTTCAGTCTTGTACTAGACCACTCCAGGAAGACCCCCACTCAATTTGGGGTCAATCTGATGTGGCATTTCAAAATAAAATGCTTTTAAAATCTTCATATCATAATAAAATGCCTTTAAAATCTTCATATCTATAGTATATTATTGCAAAATTATGATTCATATTACAGGAAAACTGCTAGTTTCCACAGACTCATTCCACCTCAGTCTTGTAGTAGACCACTCCAGGAAGACCCACACTCAATTTGGGGTCAATCTGATGTGGCATTTCAAAATAAAAGCCCTCTAAAATCTTCATATCTATAGTATATTATTGCAAAATTATGATTCATATTACAGGAAAACTGCTAGTTTCCACAGACTCATTCCACCTCAGTCTTGTAGTAGACCACTCCAGGAAGACCCACACTCAATTTGGGGTCAATTTGATGTGGTATTTAAAAATAAAATGCCTTTACAATCTTCATATCTATAGTATATTATTGCAAAATTATGATTTATATTACAGGAAAACTTCTCGTTTCCACAGACTCATTCCACCTCAGTCTTGTAGTAGACCACCCCAGGAAGACCCCCACTCAATTTGGGGTCAGTTTGATTTCAGATTTCTTGAAGAATCCCTTCTAAGTCAAATAAACCATTAAGCCATAACTTTTACTGGTTCTATTTCTTGTCAGTCCTTACATCAAAAACAAATAAAATCTTCAACATCTTCAATGTGCTATCTTCAGTCGGTTCCCAGTGACTTATTAGAGTCTTATTCTTTACAATAATGATTAACAAAAATAATTACAATTTAAATAAAATGTTAAATCAGTTACATGCATTCGGATGTGCATCCATAATGAAATACTACAATGATAATACTATAATAATAGCCATAACTTTTACTGGTTCTATTTCTTGCTCAGTTCTTTCATCAAAAATAAATAAAATCTTCAGCATCTTCAATATGCTATCTTCAGTCGGTTCCCAATGACTTATTAGAGTCTTATTCTTTTCAATAATAATTAAAAATATTTACAATGTGAATAAAATGTAATTACAATGTGTACAATGTAAAATGTAAAACACTTACATAAATTAGGATTTGCATCCATAATGAAATACTAATACAGTTCACATTAAAAAGATACAGAGACTTGATGTGTTACGAATTGTGTGTGTAGAGAACCCAGGTGCAGACATTACCGACAGACAATATAGTATAATGAAAAAAGGGTTTATTCAAGAAAAGCTTCTACAACTGAAAACGAGACTGAGGTGGCAAAACTAAACTGTAGAAAACACAGGGCTACAAACGGTACTCACAAAATGGAAGGCCATCCAAAAACTGAGTCCATGGGGGAAACAGAAGAGTCCAAAAACTGTAGTATCCAGAAGTAGAGGGGGGCTATAAATGCCTTTTTGGAGGAAAAACACCCGGGAATGAGTTTAAATAAACCTTTATTGTACATAAAGAAGCTATCTAAATGTTATTACTCTCTGTGATTTGGCTTCTTGTGTCTACTGGCATTTTATGAAATACGTGACTACATTGTTATTTTGCAGAAATATTCAATATGCATCCTTGTATGTCTGACACATGTAAGGCTATTCTCATTCAGCTATTTGATCTAACATGAGGGAAGTTGCTCCAGGACCAAACAAAAGTTTGCCATTGTCACTGTAGATCTGTCCTTTGTCTTGCTTAATAGAACCTTAAGATTGTCACCAAACTGTTCAGGAATCAACATCTTCCGCTTTCCACCTTCAGTGTTGAACATCCTGAAGACATGGCTTGTTCTGGGAAGTGATACTGAAGTATCTTTGGCATATGTAACTTCATCTTTCATTCTCTTGGTCTTCCTCTTTAGGTCATCTGCTGTATTCTGAAGGTACTCATCAACATGTTCAGCTGCCGTGAATGGTCCGCCTTGTTCCTTCAGTCTATCCAAAATACTGAGTTTTCTGTTCTCAACATGCAGCAGATAAGCTTCTTTCTTACTAAGCCCAGCAGCTCTAAGATCCTGCTGGCATTTGTTCCAGTCTGCAGTGATATTGTCCATGATCTTGACCACTGGGCCCATTTTACAGAATTCACTTGAGGCATCTTTTTTGCGCAAGTCTTTAGTCAGCTTCAGTATATTGCCATGTGATACAGCGTCCAAACTGGGCTTCTTCTTTAGCCTCTGATCAGTATCTCCACACTGCCTTTCCAACTACAAGTTGCGTACAGGAGCCTTGTCGATATTCTGAGCCTGTTCAAACACTGGATATTCTTTCTCATTTCCTCCAAAATCTTCTGAAATATTGGTGTCATCGACATTGAATTATGTAATAATTCAAATCACCTTTTCAAAAAAGTGATAAAGAGTAAAGATTTCAGGTTGAATTACCCTACCCTAAGTGACTGCTTCTTTTGGTATGTCAACGTGGTTAATGTCAGTATCAATGATGCTGCAAAGCTAATATGGTGTTCACGGTGTGACCTGCCTGGAGACAAAAAAACATGGTAGCTTGTTCATTGTATCGACAAAATGTTAAGAAAATGTGGTTAAACACAGTCATATATGACTTACATCAATGCAAACATACTTGGAGAATTGTGGTTTTGGGAAAGGTCAAACGGGAACCTGATATTGTTAATGGTCAATCAAGTGGCAAGTTTTCCTTTAAATCTTGTAGACCTTCACCAGTCAAATGAGTAATTGAATGCATGTATTCAGTTTGGCCACATAATGGTCTACATGACCTTGATGTGTTATTAAGGCAAAAATGCGCAAATCTGCTGTTTTCACATATATGCCAGTAGCCAAGGGAAGCCAACTCTAAATGCAAAATAATGTTGAAAAATGTAGTTTTTATGGATATGTGGTTAATTTGAATTCATTCCCGGCATTTTTTTTAGAATTATAGCCCCCCTCTGCCAGAAGGGTAGTCAAGGGCAGCACGTGGGTTTGTAAGACAATGCTCCCACGACCACTGAGGGGAGCAGAGGGCTTTTATGCAGAGGAGGGAAGCAGGTGAACGGAATTGGCTGATTACTCCCAGCTGAAGCTCATGCAGCACTCAGCTGTCATCCAGAGGGCGAGCGGCCGGGAGAGAGAGAGAGACAGGAAGGAATAACAGGGCAGGAGCTGGAATGGGATCCTGACATGATGACATGATTAACAGCACAAGGCACACATCCAGTTGCCTTCTCTGGCCTGTTGCAGACTCTCCATGTCCATGCTCAAGTATTGTTCATGGAACCACCTTTCACATGCATCACACTGGATCTATGAAATAAGGTTAGTAAATTAAATTAGATCATATATCATCTCCTTTCCATTTAAAAATGTATGAGGTTCTTCAGTGACCTGATGATTGTCACTTCTATACTGGTCTATCCATTAACAATTAAATATTATGGTTATAGCACTTTCTTGCGATATGTGTCTTTTTTTGTCATCTCAAATCATGAAATCATACATTCAAAATGTACTTCTGTGGAAAATGCACCCAATTTGTTACTCGGGGCCCAGCACCTGGGGGCTTCACCAAAGAGCACATTGCACAGTTGTTGGCTATATCCAGAACTGATTTTTTTTTTTTAAAGAAATTAAAAATATCCAATAAAATAATCGAAACTTATAATATGCATATTCTTTAGACCATTATTACATTATTGTAATCATGTAATGATTAAAATAAAAATACTTAATGAAAATACACAAATGCTGAAATTTAAGACAAATATGTCCATATTATTCGATGTTCACATAAAAAAATACAATTACTGTTAACCCTTAAATATAATTTTTTAATCAATTTTTTTATTCTGAACATTTTACAACATTTATGTCATACATTTAAATGTAGTATATATATATCACAACATGAACATGTGGTTGTTTTTGTTAGATTTTAAAAGTAATAAATATCTTCCTGAAGTATTAGTCTTCTATAACATGGCTTTGCTTCAACAACTTTCTTCTATCTATTTAATTCCAGTGATGATTCCAGAAATGCATGTGGTCAGATATTGCGCAACACCACTGTCGATACAGACCTGATGCCTGCAGTATTTGGACAGCCATCTTTCTCCTTTCACTTGACATTTCTTTTTTTGATGTCCCAAAGTTAAAGGCAGATGGTCTACTACAAGACTGAAGTGGAATGAGTCTCTGGAAACTAGCAGTTTTCCTGTAATATGAATCATAATTTTGCAATAATATACTATAGATATGAAGATTTTAAAGGCATTTTATTTTGAAATGCCAAATCAAATTGACCCCAAATTGAGTGGGGGTCTTCCTGGAGTGGTCTAGTACAAGAATGAAGTGGAATGAGTCTGTGGAAACCTGCAGATTTCCTGTAACATGAATCATAATTTTGCAATAATATACTATAGATATGAAGATTTTAAAGGCATTTTATTTTGAAATGCCAAATCAGATTGACCCCAAATTGAGTGGGGGTCTTCCTGTTGAGGTCTAGTACAAGACTGAAGTGGAATGAGTCTTTGGAAACTAGCAGTTTTCCCGCAGTTCTATATTACCTTAATGTCAAGTATACACAGGCTCCTCTAAATACGAGCGCTTGCTCACTTGGATACTGGTCAACTCGTGTGTATGCAAAGTCTTGCGTATGCAAATTTGTGTGTATTGAGTGAATGTAAAATCAGTGTTTTATTATTTATTTATGGTGATCAAACATGGATTTATAAACCACTGGCAGTTGCTGAATTGTTGTCCCTAACCCTAACCCTAACCCTAACCCTTGCATACGCACAAGTTTGTATACGCACGAGTTTGAATACGCATGAGTTTGAATACGTTTGACCAGGTACCCAAAAGACTAACCCAAGCTAACAGCTGGACAACCAAATACCAGACGATTAATAGTAGCTGTAGTATAGTTGTACCAGCAGTAGTAGTAATACGAAAAGTACAAGCAGCAGTAGTAGTATAAGTAGCTGTTAGAGTCATAGATGTAGTATCAGCATGTGTAATAGTATTACAAGTTGTAGTAGCAGTGACGGTATCAGCAGCAGTAGTTGGTGTATTTCCACTAGTAGTCGCATTACTATTAATACCACCAATAATACCAATTGTTAGCCTAGCCACGCTAGACCCATGCTCTGAAGACGCAAGGGTCTAGGCACGCTCGACAGGGAGGGAGGCGGGCTAAAAGGTTGTCTATCAAATCACTCTGCAGCAATTGGGTAGGTACAGTGCCTTGTGAAAGTATTCGGCCCCCTTGAACTTTTCAACCTTTCGCCACATTTCAGGCTTCAAACATAAAGATATAAAATTCTAATTTTTTGTCAAGAATCAACAACAAGTGGGACACAATCGTGAAGTGGAACGAAATTTATTGGATATTTTAAACTTTTTTAACAAATAAAAACCTGAAAAGTGAGGCGTGCAATATTATTCGGCCCCCTTGCATTAATACTTTGTAGCGCCACCTTTTGCTGCAATTACAGCTGCAAGTTGCTTGGGGTATGTCTCTATCAGTTTTGCACATCAAGAGACTGAAATTCTTGCCCATTCTTCCTTGCAAAACAGCTCGAGCTCAGTGAGGTTGGATGGAGAGCGTTTGTGAACAGCAGTCTTCAGCTCTGCCCACAGATTCTCCATTGGATTCAGGTCTGGACTTTGACTTGGCCATTCTAACACCTGGATACGTTTATTTGTGAACCATTCCATTGTAGATTTGGCTTTATGTTTTGGATCATTGTCCTGTTGGAAGATAAATCTCCGTCCCAGTCTCAGGTCTTTTGCAGACTCCAACAGGTTTTCTTCCAGAATGCTCCTGTATTTGGCTCCATTCATCTTCCCATCAGTTTTAAACATCTTCCCTGTCCCTGCTGAAGAAAAGCAGGCCCAAACCATGAGGCTGCCACCACCATGTTTGACAGTGGGGATGGTGTGTTCAGGGTGATGAGCTGTGTTGCTTTTACGCCAAACATATGGTTTTGCATTGTGGCCAAAAAGTTCCATTTTGGTTTCATCTGACCAGAGCACCTTCTTCCACATGTTTGGTGTGTCTCCCAGGTGGCTTGTGGCAAACTTCAAACGAGACTTTTTATGGATATCTTTGAGAAATGGCTTTCTTCTTGCCACTCTTCCATAAAGGCCAGATTTGTGCAGTGTACGACTGATTGTTGTCCTATGGACAGACTCTCCCACCTCAGCTGTCGATCTCTGCAGTTCATCCAGAGTGATCATGGGCCTCTTGGCTGCATCTCTGATCAGTCTTCTCCTTGTTGGAGGTGAAAGTTTAGAGGGACGGCCAGGTCTTGGTAGATTTCTGTGGTCTGATACTCCTTCCATTTCAATACGATTGCTTGCACAGTGCTCCTTGAGATGTTTAAATCATGGGAAATCTTTTTGTATCCAAATCCGGCTTTAAACTTCTCCACAACAGTATCTCGGACCTGCCTGGTGTGTTCCTTGGTCTTCATGATGCTCTCTGCACTTTAAACAGAACCCTAAGACTATCACAGAGCAGGTGCATTTATACGGAGACTTGATTAGACACAGGTGGATTCTATTTATCATCATCAGTCATTTAGGACAACATTGGATCATTCAGAGATCCTCACTGAACTTCTGCAGTGAGTTTGCTGCACTGAAAGTAAAGGGGCCGAATAATATTGCACACCCCACTTTTCAGTTTTTTATTTGTTAAAAAAGTATAAAATATCCAATAAATTTCATTCCACTTCACGATTGTGTCCCAATTGTTGTTGATTCTTGACAAAAAATTTAAATTTTATATCTTTATGTTTGAAGCCTGAAATGTGGCGAAAGGTTGAAAAGTTCAAGGGGGCCGAATACTTTCGCAAAGCACTGTATACAACCAATCAGCGCAACGAATCCTAGAGCGCCGGAAATCAGAGGATTCGGTAGTTCGGTGAAGTGGGTGAAGCTCAAGTATATTACAGACATGTTAACAGAAAGATTATTCAGAGTCGGTGCTAATGGAGCTCAATGACTGTTGTCGTTTTTGTTGTCGACCCTGGCAGAGAATTAAATTCATTGCCTAGCCTAGCGCGGCTAGGCTAGTTGTTTCCGGTTGTTTCTGTCAGAATCGTCGCACCTCTGTCGTCACTTAGTTACGCCCGCCTTCTGACCCTACACTTCATGGTGATTCGTCCGGCCAGTTTTACGAGCATCCAACCTCGAGCCTTATGGAGGGTAACTAGACCCACCCTGGCAGAGAATTAAATTCGTTGCCGTGGGTTGTCTAGCACGGCTAGGCTAACGAATTGTAGTTATAAAGCCTAACTCATATATATCCAGATTACCATCTATGTTCTTCCTACAAACCCATTTTATGATTGGGATTATAGGCAATTCTTTATGACTGCTTTCAAATAATTGAAATGTTACCAAACAATGTTATACTTATCAAATTGAATAGCTTTGGTCTCCAGTATATTGGCTAATTGAGTTCTTTGTACTTAATTTATTAGCATGATTTCTTTATAAATATGTTTTTGTGTACATACTTATTGTATGTTTATGTTCATGATTCAGACTGTGACTGGTTTCAGATGTTCATCAGAACAACAGCCTGTGGCATTGTCAGCACTGCTTGGAGACATCAGCTGTGTGCTTAGATTTAAACTGGACCCAAATGCAGAACACTGGACAAAATGAGCAACCTACTGCCATGGTTGTACTTTATATGGACCCAAAATCACTAAGGCTGATGTAGAAGTTCAGATTCATGGGAAGTTAGAGTAATGGGTGAGTGATCTGAGAGAGATGTGAGTCTGAGCAGTGGAGGCAGGCATGGATCTAGAAATCCTTTTCCCAGAAGAGTGGCACAGAGAGGCAGTGGATATGAATGGTCATGGACATAGAGAGAGAACTCAATGACAAGAAAAAAACACAAGCAAGCAACAGAAGGACTGTCTGATACTGGCTAATGGTATATCAGCCACAAAACTGTAGATATTCACCACCATGCACAGTTAGCTGACAATCTGGCAAAGTGAGAACTGCTATCTTTGTATTGTGTTGATTTGTGGATGTGCATCAAGTGAGCTTGGTTGCTGGATGGAACGCAGGTAAGGAGCCAGCCAGAGGGGTAACTCACACATCAGAATTACCCCTCACAGAGGAGGAGGACTAGAGAGGTAAAGAGAAAAGGAAAAAATTGGACACAGTCATCACAAGTTTAAAACACAGACAAGACACACAAGAGGAAAAACTAAAAGAAGAGGAGAAAAGTACTGCCACGACAGTACCAAGCTTAGAGAAACATCTCTACATTATCACCATGTCATCACCTCCTTAAAAATGTTATATAAACCAGCCATCAGCCCCAAGCTATCTTCATTTTCCTGGGAGATTTTGGACCCAGTGGCAGGCAGAAGTGCATTTTGAAAGCTTATAGAAAACCAGTCTTAGCACTGGTAGTTGGTATTATCTTATGTAATTGCTGTTCTATGGAGTAAGATTACTGTCAAAAGTATTCATCCACAATTCTAACCATTCGTATTCGTAATGTTAAACATTTGTATGTTAATAAAAAACTTGTACACAAAATTCTGCTGTCATATGCATGAGTTTGATAAATTAAGGGTTAGGATTGTTTTTACGAGTATGAACCTAAAAGTTGTGAGTGCAACTCTAATTTCTACGACTACAAAGTCTTCCCTGTGAGGACGAATTCAAGTTTATGGGTACGAGTAGAAAAATACTGGAATGACGTCACATACGTCACAGGGGAAGGTAATCGAACACCGATTGCTCCAAACGCGCATGCGCCATTTATAAAGAGTAGACGCCGGGTGGACCCGGTGGACCTACCGGGGCAGGTGACGCCTCACAGGTCAAGTAAATAACACATCCAACTTCTTGTAATTTATTTATTTCATGAAACTGTACTGTTTTAATTGATATACAGTTTATGGACGAAAGACGGTACTGCTTAGATTGCATGCTAACGAGCCGGATTTTGGTGGCTCTACAGTGAAGTTATTGAATAAATGTGTAGTGTCTCTTTTCGCTGTTGCAGCGGTTTTGCTATTTGCAGACGGTCCCTGTTCACTCGTTGCACCGCCGGCTGCTCATAGACGCCAATGTTATTTCTGTAGCTTGAAATACAGCGACTTTTGATAAAATTGGCCTTGTAGCACATTGTCTACCTTACAACGATTTGAAAGAGGCATCGTTCATGTTTTGACAACATATATCTCATGAGTTATTGATGCCGGAAGTCCGAATCTGTGAATATCTTTCCAACTTTACCGAACTCCGCCAGATTCATTGTAAACTAAACTAATGCACGTGTCTGAGTTTGCAAAGAACTAAAACTGGACTTAATTTACAGCAATTTAGGCTGTACAATGGGCTGATTCATACGCCAATTGCCACGATTCATAATCTCAAATTATGTTTGTTTTGTTATTAAGCCTCCTTAGCCTCCTCATTAGCCTCCTTGCATTAGAAGGCTAATGTGTCACCGGTCCGGCTCGTTAGCGTGCAAGCTAAGCAGTACCGTCTTTCATCCATAAACTGTATATCAATTAAAACAGTACAGTTTCATGAAATAAATAAATCACAAGAAGTTGGATGTGTTATTTACTTGACCTGTGAGGCGTCACCTGCCCCGGTAGGTCCACCGGGTCCACCCGGCGTCTACTCTTTATAAATGGCGCATGCGCGTTTGGAGCAATCGGTGTTCGATTACCTTCCCCTGTGACGTATGTGACGTCATTCCAGTATTTTTCTACTCGTACTGTTGTGGAAAAATTAATCCACTGCTATAATAAATCTATGTCTGTGTGTGTATCTGAGTGCAGGCCCTTTGCCCTCTGACTGAAATGGTTTACAGATAGCCTGTAGGTTGTTTCTTCTAGGATAACTGCCAGTATCAACAAAAGTATTGTTTGGAGATAAGGGTGCAGGTGTTCGTGTGAGAAAATTTGGGGGAGGCTGCCTCCCATGGGGAAAAGTGCCGGCCGCCCACGAGTTTCCAATTAAAATTATTAGGGAGTAAAGATTCGCTCTTTCCTTAAATTATGTAATACTGGCAGCTGGCGGGGGCAAAAAGAGGGATGGGTTAAGGGCATGAACTGACCCCAGCTCAGAGGGTATAAAAGATTGTATTATCTGACAGTAAGTTCAGAGGGCTTCCGGAACCTCTCTCAGTGTTTTGACCTGTGTTAAACAGAATAAACACTTTTGGCATCTGAAGACTCGACTCCTGGACTCCTTTGATGATTCTATGGTGAGACTTAGATATTTTCAGACCTAGAACTTAGAATTAAATCACAGTTGTTAATACATAGAGTGATCAGGTTAAACATAGATTTTACGTAGTGGGGCAACTGGCCCCCCCACTACAATTGGCGAGCCAGCCAGGAGGAAGCGGGGACGACTGGAGACCCGGCGGCTCGAGCAGAGGCTTGGAAATCACCCAAAGGGCCCAAAATAAGCCACCAGAAGGTGAGAAAAATTCTTTTTTGATTCCAAATTATTTTGGGTGGTTTTTGACCTAGTGCCTGAGCTACTGGGCCACCAGTACGGTCAAAGTGCTTTCAAAAAACCTAGAAGCGTTATAGAAATCATAAAATTGATAAAGTAAATATAATTAAAAGAAAGAACCTGTGATTCCAGGAGTCGGGCCTCGGAGTGCAAGTATGTATGTACTGTTTGTGTTTGTCTGTTTGTGTTGTTGAAAAGAAGTGTTGAAACTGAGATAAAATTTACCTACTGCGTGACAGACGTCAGTTGCTACGGTTATCCTAGCAATGTCACGTTGGCAGAGCTCTGATCAAATGAGGGTCAGAGGTCAGTCGCCATCAGAAAATTGGGCGATAGTAGAGGAATAGAGATGTTGAAACTGAGTTATATTTGATCTACTGCGTGACAGACGTCAGTTGCTACGGTTATCCTAGCAATGTCACGTTGACAGAGCTCTGATCAAATGAGGGTCAGAGGTCAGTCGCCATCAGAAAATTGGGCGATAGTAGATAGAGAAGTGATAGAGAAAATACGTCGCTTGTCCGGTTGAAAGCGACTCCCGCGGAGGAAAAAATAGCAGCTGATGGATGGCTGCCAGGGATTGTAGTCCCAGAAAAATAGGTGCGCATAGTAGTTTAGATTAAAGGCCGTGTACATATGTATAAAGGAACTATAAATGTAAATAAGTATAACTGGTTTAAAATCATATGAAGTTGATGTGTGAGGATGAAATGATTAAAATAAGTGTTTAATGAATGCAAGAAGTAACATAGGAATGTCTGTAAATAGGTGTAGATAGGTGTAGAAATAGCAGTGTACAGAAGGAAGAAAAAAAAAGGTTTTTTTCACTCCCTTTGATTTTCAAGAGTGAGCGCGAAAGGAGGGGCTGTTTGAAGGCTGCCTGTTGGCAGAGTTTTGACACACACACACTAGCATACACTCACACACATTCACTCGCACACATATACGCACACACACGCTAGTGCACACACCCACACACATTCTTGCGCGCATCCGCGCACTCGCCTACACACACGCGCACCTCAACACACACATACACACACACTTACTCACACACTCACTCACACACACACACACACACACACACTCAAACTAACACACACGCACACACACACATACACACACACACACACACACACACACACACACACACACACACACTCATTCACACACGCAAACTCACACGCACACATGGATACACACACATTCTTATAAAGGTATTTAGGTGGGGACACACATTCAGATAGAAGGTGATTATTACCCTTACTGCTATATTTCAAAAATTTAGTACAGGTAAATAGCCTTTTAGCTGCAATTTCATCAGAAACCTAGTGAAGTCCGGCTTATAGGCCCTCACTTTCAAAATAAATAAATAAATAAATAAATAAATAATAATAATAATAATAATTTTTCGCATTTATAGGGATACTTACAGAGTGATCCTTGCTAAAACAGAAATACACACATATTTTGCAGCAAGGGCTGCTGCACAAATAAAGGGAAAAGAAACAGGATTTATTAAAAGAAACTGCAGCTGTTTGATGTCTGACTTGGCTGAAATTGGAGCATTTTAAAATACAATAAGTCATTATTATAAGAATAATGGGGACTAAACAAAGCAAACTGTCTGATGATCAGATGACACCTGCTGAGCTGATTATGCTACAGCATCCTACCCAGAAGAGGAAAATAAAGAGCTGCATGAGAAAATGGAATAAATTTACAGGAGGACAAGATAAATGGCCATTAGAGGGCACTTTTAATTTAAGGTGCTGTGACCGCGTGGAAAACGAATTGAGAAGAAGTGACAAATTAAATGACCGAAAGCATCAAAAGAAAAGACTGAAAAACTCTGAGCAGAGAGAAATTTTACAGCATTTTAAATATGAAGGAGCACATAGACAAATGGCAATGCAGGCGGCTTCAGCTCCGCCTCTGCCACCTCCTTATAATACAGAGGCTAAGGGACAATTTCCCTTACGTTCTCCTGAAATGGATGGAAAAATAACAGGAACTCTGACAGTACAGATGTTTGATAAAAAAGAGGCAACATCAAAAAGTACATCCCAAAAAACCGAAACCACACACACTGAACCCCATTATCAGAGAAGAGTTACAATGAGAGAAGACAGGGGGTCAGAGGACAGCAGTAGGAAAGCCATGGAACAAATGAATGAAGAAAAATACAAAGTGCCTGATGGCATTGATGTTCTGAGGGATGATTCTGGTTATGTGTCTCGTCCACTAGCAGCATCAACCCCATTGAGCAAAGTGTTTTCAGAGCAGGAGCAGGAAGTGGAAGAAAGAGAGAGAGAAAGAACATATTGGGAGGAACATGAACAAAAGGAGAAAGAACATCTCCTACAACTTCATGCATATGAGGAAAGAATTAGAAAGGCTCAAGAAAAGATAGATGCAAGTGCAGAACGCATCTCACAGAGATGGTCAGAGACAGGAAGTATAATAAAAGAGATGAAAAAGCAAGTAGATAAGAAATTGGAAGCTTTGGAATCAGAAGACGACAGTAAAAAAGGGAGCAGCCCAGGCAGGGAAACACTGACAAATTGTGTGGGAAGACATGCAGCATCGGTCCAACGCAGCTCAAGCCGAGACGACTACGAATCGGACTGTGAGAGAGAACAGGAAGTCTTGGACACAGAGGAACTGGAAGAGGAGGAGGAAGACTCTGACGAAGAGGACCCTGTGAGTAAAAAATATGATGTGAGCATTGCATTGTTGTCTGAACCTCCTACTCCTAGACACCTGAAACTACGAAGCAGAACTGTTTCCTTCCGGTGTGGGAGAAAAAGGACTCCATCTAATCCCAAAGGAAAGACAGAGACTGCAGTTCCACAATATCCTCTGCTGGCCAAGGGGCCCCGTAATCAAGAAAGGTACGTCCCATGGGGCTTCATGGATTTAACAGGGTTAATTAACCGTCTTCCTATGCTGACAGAAAGCGCGGAGATGTGGATTTCTGCGTTTGAAGAACAGACAGCTGGTATAAAGTTGGCAGTGGGGGACTTAAAGGCTCTGTTGGTGAAAGTAGCTGGAAGAACAACGGCTCTGGAAGTTTGCATGGATGCAAAAGTAGGTGGAATAATGTGTTCACATGCATATGATGACACACCTTTTAATGCCATTCGAACACAGGTATGGGAGGCTCTGAGAAAAGCCTACCCCTCTAGAAGGGATCCATCCAAACTGGAGAAGCAGACCCTGGGACAAGATGAGAATCCTCTGCAGTTCCTACAGAACTATCAGAGAACCTGGAAGCTACAGACAGGAGCAGAATGGAACAGTAATGAGTCATCAAAATCATTGTTTCTGCTTTATGTCAAAAATGCCATGCCTAAACCTGTACAAGAGAAATTGAATGGGGTGGTGGGTTTGTTGAAGATGGACTGGCCTGTGTTCTCTGAACATATTGTGCATTTTGTTGAAGTTTATAGAAACGAACAGAAGGCTGCAGAAGAACAGAGCAAACAGCTAGCAAATAAGCTAACACAGCTGCAGATAGGAGAACTGACAAAGCAGAAGAAAGACAAAGAAAAAGCTAGACATCAAGCAGCAGTGACAGTTGTAGCACCTGAAGTAAAGGCAGAAGGAGCCAAGCCTGAGTCAACAACCGCAGCAGTAATCCAAGCTCCGGTGTATGCTGCTGGTATGCAACAACCCCAGGTGCAACAGCTTCAACATTCTACTAACCTTCCTTCTTATACTCCTGTACAGCAGCCTGTTCAGTCTGTCCAGACTCAACCTTCACAGGCCCCACCCATTCATGTGCACCTCAACCAAGGAGGACCGGCAGGGTACTCCACACAGGGAAGAGGAAGACCCAATTTCCGTGGGGGATCCATGCAGCGAGGAAGGTGGAGAAGATCGTATCCACCACAGCCTCCATATCCACCCCAGCAGCAGCCACAGGTTGGTGTCACTGCCACATCAGGTCAGCAACAACTGCAATGCTGGGGATGTGGGGGAAATGGACACATGCAGAGAAACTGTCCCAGCAACGCCAACATCTCCAATCCATGGATGGGACCAGACTGGCAATAGGGAGGCCCAGAGAAATCACAAGGGGAGGTAATCGCACCAGTACTAACACAACATCCACAAAGTGAACCCAAAATAAAAGTTGCCATACATGACCGTCAATATGTTTTCATGGTGGACACAGGAAGAGAGAGCTGTCCAGCACAAAATCACAAGGTAATATGTAAACGGTATAATAAAGAGTGAAAGCTACAGAAAGAAAGAACTGTATTGGAAGGGCGAAATAATACACTTGCTGCCATTCCCTTAGCAGTAGAGATTTATGTTTTAAAAGAAAACCTTTAATGTCCAAGAGAAGCTTTGTTTAATGTTTTTTGGGTTTTTTTAGATAAATCTTTAAAGGTCCACTTAGTCCTGTGCATTGAGTGAGGTGGAGCTAGGTTTGTGAGGTGTTTCACATTACTCAAGCGCAGGAAAATGAAATACAGTAGCGCCTGGAGGAACTTGAGCAAGCTGCAGAATTTGGGTGGTGCTGTTATAGAGCATCCTCCAGTCGGAAGGCGGAGCTTCCGGCGGCCGATCTTCTGGAGCCCGTTGTTACTAGAGAAGTGCGGAGCTCATCGGCGGTCATTCTGGTGCGTTTAGGACCTGCGTCGATTGGGCAGCGGTGAAGACAGGAATTGCCGAGCAAGCCCTGATTTTGAAGGAATAGAATGCAGTTAGGTGGCGCCAATAATAATTGGGGACATTTGAAGTCCATGTGGAGATATCTTACATACATTTTTATTAAAACAAAAAAATGTTTTTTATGTTTGATTATGACATAGTTTTACGAATTCCATAATTATTTATTAGGAAACAATCATTATTCAGTAAAATGACTGGATATGACAAAATGTCACTAAATAAACCGTACGAATTTAAATAACAAGTGACGGCTAATAATAAACAATAATATACATGAGTCATTCATAAATTGTTTTGATAGTGCTTCTTTTTACTAAGTTTAGACAATCATAGAGATATTCTTTTTTGGCAATATATCACATTTATATGGAAAATAAGTTATCTTGTGTCGAAATCATTTCACTAAGTCACCTACAAAAACACTCTCAAGAGTGAGTTATTCAATCACATGACCTGCTAAGCATGATGTCATTTCCTCCTGAAGAAGACTGGCCAGATCCACGAGGCTTTCTGAGTTATGTTAATTAAAGTAGTGTGTGAGTCAATGTGATTTATGCATGTCAATCAAGTTTACTACAAATCTTTATAAATAACTATAAATTCACTTTACTGAATTGTATATATATATTAAAGAATCTTTCTCTAAATAATACATGTGGTGTTTGGGTTATAAGCGGCCAGTTGATTTTAGGCTGAAACAGCAAAAATGTCAACGCCCTGGAGCCCCCCCCCCCCTGTTAACTATGTTACAAAAAGTCCGCAATTAATTCTTGACCAGGTATGCTTATAATATATGTGTAGAGGTTTACAATAGACTGGTATGAATTAGAAATTAGTGTCATTAATAAAAAAACAGGTATCAAAGTGCTCAATTGGCTAGTTTTTAGATACAGTCTTGGGTAATTGTGGAAAATTACTGACATAGGGTAATTAATAAGAGAAATGCTTGTCCTCTGGCTCCTGAAAACTCTATTGCAAACTTAGCATGCATCCATCTTGTGAACACATGCTGCTGTTTGGACATTTTGAAAATATCTGTGTCTTGTAAGTGGACAAAAATGCAACGTTCAAATCAGCCGAAGGACCGCATCAGTCCACATGCAGCAGCTTGCAAAATGTCAGTGTCTGTGTTTCTGTGAAACGTGCATATGACTGACTTCAAGAAGCAGAGGATGCACATGAACTGTGTAATCAAGCATATACCTTCATATATGATGGGAGATTTTAGCAAAAATGATAAGCTAAAACTCTGTGTTAGATACGAATAAGAAAGAAATTGTTGTGTCTGATTTTTTTTTTTTAAATACTTTTAACTCTATGACAAGACTTTTATTAATATCTTCTGATGTAAAATTTATTGATCTAGTTAGTATTATACATAAATCTATATTTTGTAATAATAAAATTGTCATCAGTAAATATCTCGACCACATTAGCCAACCAGTTTTATTATACAAGCCATCTATCAGAATATGTAAGATTGAGAAATTTTTGATCACTGAATGCAGATTTTCCCCAAAATTGGGACCAGCGATAATAGAAATATATTATTTCAGAGAAAACCATAGAAAGGTAGCTTTTCTTTGTGCTGGAGCTGACATTACTTTTTCAGTCGAATACTGAAAACATCAAAGATAGATGCAGTGTTGGTTTGCAGTCTGAGATGCACATAGCGATTTTCCTGCAAGAATGTACACATGAATTGTATTGCACAACACACAAAGCATATGCACATTTGCATTGTGCAACGTCTTTTTGAGTCGAATATAATGCCAATCGAATCTCCTGCCTGTAACACACAACAAACATACTGATGCACCGAAAACAGACAATCCTCCCACTAACAAGGCAAGAAAAAACAAAAAATAATGGAGTTTTAAGTTAATTCTGTTTACCAGGGAGCTACACGAGTAATGTAACTCTTCTATATAATACATGAATCCTGTTCTTTTTGTTTGAAAACAATGGTTCCTGCATCAATTTAAGTGATTAATTCTATCCACTTGTAATTTAACTTCTCGTTCTGAACCCTATTTAACAGCTACACTTGCAATATTTCCTGTCTGTAAACAACACCCAAGTATAATATATCTAATCGACAGAATTAACTAAAAAACAAAAAATTAGCCCGTTCATGTAATGCAAAATTAGCAACAAAGGAACTTACACTAGACTCACTAATAAGTGATTTAAAACCCTCATGGATATAACTGAAATTTAGCCCACAAGCCGAACACGGAGAGACTTCTCTGGCAGCAAAGGGGCGACGTCAAATTGGAGCTTTGGCTCGCAGTGTGACCTGAGTGAGATTCAGATTTATTCCGCAGTTGCTCAGTGCATTTCAGTGTCAAACACTTCTGAGAATTTGCTACCTACGGAAAAGTGTCAATTAAAGTAATTCAAGATGCGTGTGACCTTTTAAAAAAATCATACATCTACATTGTGGTTTGCCACATTAACGTGACGACAAAAGTTGTGTATTTAAAGAGCCTTTGGAAACATAACGGCCAAATGGCAAATCGACTGTAACGCGTGCAAACAAGTGGAATTCTTTTCATGGGCTGGTTCAAGTGGCATTGAGCCAAAAGTTACAGATGCCGTTTAAATTGCATCCTATAATGAAGACTTAACGGCGCACTTGCTACAATTTATTTACATCCACCATA